>NC_080715.1:36994354-36996854 GCF_019097595.1 Hemibagrus wyckioides | reverse complement strand
TATACTGTGTTAAACATTACTATATGGGAAAGTTACAGCTGATCCTGGATCAGTCTTTAGATTCTATACTGTGTTAAACATTACTATATGGGAAAGTTACAGCTGATCCTGGATCAGTCTTTAGATTCTATACTGTGTTAAACATTACTATATGGGAAAGTTACAGCTGATCCTGGATCAGTCTTTAGATTCTATACTGTGTTAAACATTACTATATGGGAAAGTTACAGCTGATCCTGGATCAGTCTTTAGATTCTATACTGTGTTAAACATTACTATATGGGAAAGTTACAGCTGATCCTGGATCAGTCTTTAGATTCTATACTGTGTTAAACATTACTATATGGGAAAGTTACAGCTGATCCTGGATCAGTCTTTAGATTCTATGCTGTGTTAAACATTACTATATGGGAAAGTTACAGCTGATCCTGGATCAGTCTTTAGATTCTATGCTGTGTTAAACATTATTATAAGAGTAAGTTACAGCTGATCCTGGATCAGTTTTTAGATTCTATACTGTGTTAAACGTTTTTATATGGGAAAGTTACAGCAGATCCTGGATCAGTTTTTTTAACACTTTAATGAAGTATAAAATCTGCTTGTATGATTAGGAAGCAGCTGAGCATAGACTGATTGTAGTCCCTCTCCACCTTATATATGCCAATTTTTGAAAATGTTTTCAGTCACTGAACACAGTATATACTCAGTAATGATACGATGAACATTTATTTAATCACCTGACCCGAGATCAGCTCTTTTTATCACTTTACCAGAGAAAGTTCAGTGACATAACATAACCCACTTTTAGTCCATTTCCTCCCACTGTCAAGCTTTTCACAAGTTCACAGGATTGCATAACGCACTCAGAGGAAAGTGCTATCTGAATTCTTACGCATATACGATCTTATATGTGTCTCTTTGATTGACAGCGAGCGAGAGAGAGAGTGTAAGCCATCTCTTCCACCTAGAAACACAAATAATTTTGTGGCATCGTCACGCTTCGACCTTGCGATCTAGAGAGCGAACACTTTTTCTTTCTGACTCGACTCGGAGCCCATTAATGTAATTTTTAAACAATATGACTGATGGCTGATTCAGATGATAAAGCATGTGTGAAATTTGCCCAAATCAAGATGTCACATTTGGAGACCTCATCACTCACATGTTCCTGTCAGCGTTACATGACAGGCGCAGTGCTCATTAACAATAACAAGATGGCTTGTGGCAGTTTTTATTACAAATTTGTTATGAGTGGTGATGGATGAAGCTGCAGAATTACAAAATCACTGGATAAAAATATCGTTTGTTTGTGTGTGTGTGTGTTTACTTTCCTGATGTACAGTATGTGATTGTATAGACAGAGTCGCTGATCCTACATCACTTGTTAAATGTGGCTGTATAAGCAGGTGGCAGCTGATCTTAGATCAGTTTTTGAGAATAATATGATACATATGATAGCATATGATCAGCTGAAGCAGCTGATCCTGGATCAGTTGTATTTTTTACTTTTTTGTGTCTAATGTAAAGAATATGACTGTATGGTCATGAAGCAGCAGATCCTGGATCAGTTTTTGGAGTTTAATGTAAAGAATATGACTGTATGGTCCTGAAGCAGCTGATCCTTGATCAGTTTTTTTGGAGTATAATGCAATATACAAGACTAAGTGTTCATGAAGCAGCTGATTCCAGATCAGTTTTGGGGTTTTTATGTGATGAATATGACTGTACAGTCCTGAAGCAACTGATCCTGGATCAGTTTCTGGAGTTTAATGTAACAAACATGACTGTATGGTCCTGAAGCAGCTGACCCTAGATCAGTGTTTTGGAGTTTAATGTAACATACACAACTATGTGTTTCTGAAGTAGCTGATCCTAGATCAGTTTTTTGGAGTCTAATGTAAAGAATATGATTGTATGGTCATGAAGGACATGATCCTAGCTCAGTTTTTAGAGTATAATGCAATGTAAAAGACTAAATGTTCATGAAGCAGCTGATTCCAGATCAATTTTTGGGTTCTTGTGTGATGAATATGACTGTATGGTCCTGAAGCAACTGATCCTAGATCAGTTTTTTTGGAGTCTAATGTAACAAATATGACTGTATGGTCATGAAGCAGCTGACCCTAGATCAGTTTTTTGGATTCTAATGTAAAGAATGTCTGTATGGTCCTGAAGCATCTGATCCCAAATCACATCAATGTTTTAGACTCTGTAGTTTGTGTAATATGATTAAATTGACACTAAGCGTGCACTCCTATCCGGTCTGATAAATGTTCGACTCCTCGATCGAGGTGCCGTTCTTTGTGATGTCGATCATGGGGAACAATCATTTGATTTCTCTTTTCATTTGCATGGACGCCAGCCTTTAGATTAACACCTGAATGTTTTACGCATCATTAATCCTGCTAAGATTGAATATATATAACTTTTGAGGGGTAAAAACGACGTGTGGACAGGAATCTTGATTAGAATTCAGTCAATATTTCATTTAGTACAATAG
>NC_080715.1:36986854-36989354 GCF_019097595.1 Hemibagrus wyckioides | reverse complement strand
CATCCATTCATCCATCCTTTCTTCTTTTCTTTCTTCTCCATTTCTTTTCGCCATTTCATCTTTCTTTCCCTTCATCCATCAGTCTGTTATTTCTTTTTCTTTCTTTCTTTCTTTCTTTCTTTCTTTCTTTCTTTCTTTCTTTCTTTCTTTTTCTGCTATTTCTTTCTTTCTTTCTTTCTTCCTTTCTTTGGTTTTCTGTATTTTCTTTTTTTCCCTTTTTTCTTCTTTCTTTTTTTCTTTTTATGCTATTTCCTTTCTTTCTTTCTTTCTTTCTTTCTTTCTTTCTTTCTTTCTTTCTTTCTTTCTTTCTTTCTTTTTCTTTCTTTCTTTCTTTCTTTTTATGCTATTTCCTTTCTTTCTTTCTTTCTTTCTTTCTTTCTTTTTCTGCTATTTCTTTCTTTCTTTCTTTCTTTCTTTCTTTCTTTCTTTCTTTTTCTGCTATTTCTTTCTTTCTTTCTTTCTTTCTTTCTTTTTCTGCTATTTCTTTCTTTCTTTCTTTCTTTCTTTTTCTACTCTTTCTTTCTTTCTTTTTTTTCTGCTATTTCTTTCTTTCTTTCGTTGGTTTTCTGTTATTTCTTTATTTCCTTCCTTCCTTCATCCGTCCACTCATGCGTCCATCCAATCTTTCTTTCTTTCTTTCTTTCCCCTTGGACTCTGGATGGAGGAAAAATGGATGGATGTCAACAGATGAAAGCAGGTAGATAGATAGATAGATAGATAGATAGATAGATAGATAGATAGATAGATAGATAGATAGATAGATAGATAGATAGATAGATAGATAGATAGATAGATAGATAGATAGATAGATAGATAGATAGATAGAAAGACTGCTCTCTCACACACACACACACAAGAGAGTGTGCAAAGTGTGCTTTCTTTCCCCTTCATTCATCCATCCATCTTTTCTCTCTCTCTTTCTCTCTTTCTTTCTTTCTCTCTTTCTTTCTTTCTTTCTTCCCCTCTTTCTTTTTTTGTCCTTTCTTTTGTCCTTTCTTTCCCCTTCATTCCCCTTCATTCATCCATATTTCTTTCTTTTATGGAAAAGTCAGTTACCTTAAGTCTATAATTAGTTAATAATAAGTTAATAATTAGTTAATAAGCCAAATGAAATCCCCACAGTTTGTAAGTGTTACTGAAATCAGAAAACTTGACCTATGATCTGTTTTTCTGGCCCTTCCTGTATAATAGAAGTGTGTGTGTGTAATTTATTTACTATAGAAATGTAGTTAAGGAATGTTAATGTGGAGAGTTTATACTCACTTTTCTGCTTACAGAGATGTGTAATCAAATCCCTGCAACCTTTTTGTTATCCTAGGGAACTATGTACTTTGCTTATGTGCACACATCCATCCAGTAATAGGGATGTGTGTGTGTGTGTGTGTGTGTGTGAGAGAGACACTCTTATGAGTATACGAGCACATTCAGAGTCAGTGCCAAGTTCAGAATAGACGGCTAAACCCAAATACCAAGCTAACAGCAGTTTATCGGAACTGGGATCTCACGGGACGCAGCACGAAATGTCACGCAGGAGAGAGGGGGGTTTCTGTCGGTGCGAGAGGTCAGATATGAAGCTGGCAGGACAAAGAGAGACCATTCAGTAATGTGAACATGCAGCAACGATATGAGTACAATGTGATATACATGTGGAATCTGAGAACCAAGTGGGGGGTAATATTTACTGTGTGTGTATGTGTGTGTGTGTGTGTGTGTGTGTGATTGTTTATGTGCAAGTCTGTGTGCATGGCATGTTTGTGTGTGTGTGTGTGCGGACATGTGTATTTTTGTGTGTCTGCATATCTGTGTGCTTGATGTATTTGTGTTTGCTTGTTTATATATGTGTAGGGTTGTGTGTGTGTGGATCTTTTGCTGTGCTTAGTTTCACTGCATCAGGTTGAGTTTTGTCTGGTGTGTGTGTGTGTGTGTGTGTGTTTCTCTGCCCTTTTTCCCTTTATCCTTTCTCCTGCCTTCTTTCTCTCACATTCTGTATAACTTTCTATTCCATATTCCATGCCCCTCTTGGAATGTTTACCTCATGAAAAGACAGAGAGAAAGAGACAGAGAGAGAGTGAGAGAGACAGAGACTGAGAGAGAGACAGAGAGACAGAAAGAGAGGGATAAACACAGAGCGAAAGAGAAAACACATAGAGAGAGACTGAGAGAGAAACACAGGGAGAGAAAGACACATAGAGAGAGAGACACAGAGACAGATAGAGACACAGATACACACAGGGAGATACTAAGAGAGAGAGATTAAGAGAGAGAGAGACACACACAGAGAAAGAGACAGAGACAGATAGAGACACAGATACACAGCGAGATACAGAGAGAGATTAAGAGAGAGGCAGAGAGAGAGAGAGACACAGAGAGAGAGACAGAGAGAGGTCTTCCTGTTTAGAACTAAAGGAAAAGTCTCTTCACTTCCTGTTTTGTGTATTCTGTCTTATATATGATCAGATACATTGTTTATTTCATTGTAAGTCTTTCTCATGCACATTCC
>NC_080715.1:36974354-36981854 GCF_019097595.1 Hemibagrus wyckioides | reverse complement strand
CCAGATGTAACCTGCTCTATCTACTTTCTCCACATGATTGATGTCTTCTCAGCCCAGAGCCAGATTGAATTGGGGCCACAAAGGACTTTTATTGATGAAAGTGGTCAATAAACTGATGTGCCATTTTGGTGGTCTGATCTATCGATGGCCGCAGTCGCGTTCAGACAGACGCTGTATTTAGGGCTCGGAGTTTAACCTCAGAACCCAAATCAAATCAATCACCTGGAGTTCTGTGCTCTGTGAATTTCTTTGTTACAATCCTGTTCGATTTTACCCAACTCTTTTACGACACAGGAAGTTAGCAAAGCTCTTTAATCTCTCTCACAGGGATGGTGTCAGTGCTGGACCTGATGCAGGGGGGCTTCCCTTCCCGCGCTCCCTTCCACGAGCTCTACAACATGTACAAGCAGTACATGCCTCCTAAACTCTGCCGTCTGGACCCCCGACTCTTCTGCAAGGTCACATGACTGCATCATCCTCACAGCTCCATTTCTTTTACAGTGCCTCAAACACCTCCACCTTCACCTGAAACAACTCAAACTCCTCCACCTCCACCTGAAACACCTTAAACACCTCCAATTCCACTTCAAACACTTCCAATTCCACCTGAAACACCTTAAACACCTTCAATTCCTCCTCAAATACCTCCAATTCCACTTCAAACACTTCCACTTCCACCTGAAACACCTTAAACACCTTCAATTCCACCTCAAACACCTCCAATTCCACTTCAAACACTTCCAATTCCACCTGAAACACCTTAAACACCTTCAATTCCACCTCAAACACCTCCAATTCCATCTGAAACACCTTAAACACCTCCAATTCCACCTCAAACACCTCCATTTCCACCTCAAACACTTCCAATTCCACCTGAAACACCTTAAACACCTTCAATTCCACCTCAAACACCTCCAATTCCACTTCAAACACTTCCAATTCCACCTGAAACACCTTAAACACCTTCAATTCCACCTCAAACACCTCCAATTCCATCTGAAACACCTTAAACACCTTCAATTCCACCTCAAACACCTCCAATTCCACCTGAAACACCTTAAACACCTTCAATTCCACCTCAAACACCTCCAATTCCACTTCAAACACTTCCAATTCCACCTGAAACACCTTAAACACCTTCAATTCCACCTCAAACACCTCCAATTCCACCTGAAACACCTTAAACACCTTCAATTCCACCTCAAACACCTCCAATTCCACCTGAAACACCTTAAACACCTTCAATTCCACCTCAAACACCTCCAATTCCACTTCAAACACTTCCAATTCCACCTGAAACACCTTAAACACCTTCAATTCCACCTCAAACACCTCCAATTCCATCTGAAACACCTTAAACACCTCCAATTCCACCTGAAACACCTTAAACACCTTCAATTCCACCTCAAACACCTCCACCCGAAACACCTCAAACACCTCCAATTCCACCTCAAACACCTGAAACACCTCCAATTCAACCTGAAACACCTTAAACACCTCCAATTCCACCTCAAACACTTCCAATTCAACCTGAAACACCTCCAATTCCACCTCAAACACCTGAAACACCTCCAATTCAACCAGAAACACCTTAAACACCTCCAATTCCACCTCAAACACTTCCAATTCAACCTCAAACACCTCCAATTCCACCTCAAACACCTGAAACACCTCCAATTCAACCTGAAACACCTTAAACACCTTCAATTCCACCTCAAACACTTCCAATTCCACCTCAAACACCTGAAACGCCTCCAATTCAACCTGAAACACCTCCAATTCAACCTCAAACACTTCCAATTCCACCTCAAACACCTGAAACACCTCCAATTCCACCTCAAACACTTCCAATTCCACCTCAAACACCTGAAACACCTCCAATTCAACCTGAAACACCTCCAATTCAACCTGAAACACCTCCAATTCAACCTGAAACACCTTAAACACCTCCAATTCCACATCATACACCTCCAATTCAACCTGAAACACCTCCAATTCCACCTCAAACACCTCCAGTTCTACCTGAAACACCTCAAACACCTCCAATTCCACTTGAAACACCTGAAACACCTCCAATTCTACCTGAAACACCTGAAACACCTCCAATTCCACCTGAAACACCTCCAATTCCCCTTGAAACACCTGAAACACCTCCAATTCCACCTCAAACACCTCCAATTCCACCTAAAACACCTGAAACACCTCCAATTCCACCTGAAACACCTCCAATTCCACCTGATACACCTCCAATTCCACTTGAAACACCTCCAATTCCACTTGAAACACCTCAAACACCTCCAATTCCACCTGAAACACCTCCAATTCCACATCATACACCTCCAATTCCACCTGAAACACCTCCAATTCCACCTCAAACACCTCCAATTCCACTTGACACACCTCAAACACCTCCAATTCCACCTGAAACACCTGAAACACCTCCAATTCCACCTGAAACACCTCCAATTCCACATCATACACCTCCAATTCCACCTCAAACACCTCCAATTCCACCTGAAACACCTCCAATTCCACCTGAAACACCTTAAACACCTTCAATTCCACCTCAAACACCTCCAATTCCACTTCAAACACTTCCAATTCCACCTGAAACACCTTAAACACCTTCAATTCCACCTCAAACACCTCCAATTCCATCTGAAACACCTTAAACACCTCCAATTCCACCTGAAACACCTTAAACACCTTCAATTCCACCTCAAACACCTCCACCCGAAACACCTCAAACACCTCCAATTCCACCTCAAACACCTGAAACACCTCCAATTCAACCTGAAACACCTTAAACACCTCCAATTCCACCTCAAACACTTCCAATTCAACCTGAAACACCTCCAATTCCACCTCAAACACCTGAAACACCTCCAATTCAACCAGAAACACCTTAAACACCTCCAATTCCACCTCAAACACCTGAAACACCTCCAATTCAACCTGAAACACCTTAAACACCTCCAATTCCACCTCAAACACTTCCAATTCAACCTGAAACACCTCCAATTCCACCTCAAACACCTGAAACACCTCCAATTCAACCAGAAACACCTTAAACACCTCCAATTCCACCTCAAACACTTCCAATTCAACCTCAAACACCTCCAATTCCACCTCAAACACCTGAAACACCTCCAATTCAACCTGAAACACCTTAAACACCTTCAATTCCACCTCAAACACTTCCAATTCCACCTCAAACACCTGAAACACCTCCAATTCAACCTGAAACACCTCCAATTCAACCTGAAACACCTTAAACACCTCCAATTCCACATCATACACCTCCAATTCAACCTGAAACACCTCCAATTCCACCTCAAACACCTCCAGTTCTACCTGAAACACCTGAAACACCTCCAATTCCACCTGAAACACCTCCAATTCCACTTGAAACACCTGAAACACCTCCAATTCTACCTGAAACACCTGAAACACCTCCAATTCCACCTGAAACACCTCCAATTCCCCTTGAAACACCTGAAACACCTCCAATTCCACCTGAAACACCTCCAATTCCACCTGAAACACCTCCAATTCCACCTGATACACCTCCAATTCCACTTGAAACACCTCCAATTCCACTTGAAACACCTCAAACACCTCCAATTCCACCTGAAACACCTCCAATTCCACCTGAAACACCTCCAATTCCACATCATACACCTCCAATTCCACCTGAAACACCTCCAATTCCACATCATACACCTCCAATTCCACCTGAAACACCTCCAATTCCACCTCAAACACCTCCAATTCCACCTCAAACACCTCCAATTCCACTTGAAACACCTCAAACACCTCCAATTCCACCTGAAACACCTGAAACACCTCCAATTCCACCTGAAACACCTCCAATTCCACATCATACACCTCCAATTCCACCTCAAACACCTCCAATTCCACTTGAAACACCTCCAATTCCACCTGAAACACCTCCAATTCCACTTGAAACGCCTCCAATTCCATCTGAAACACCTCAAACACCTCCAATTCCACCTGAAACACCTCCAATTCCACATCATACACCTCCAATTCCACATCATACACCTCCAATTCCACCTGAAACACCTCCTATTCCACCTCAAACATCTCCAATTCCACCTGAAACACCTGAAACACCTCCAATTCCACTTGAAACCCCTGAAACACCTCCAATCCCACCTGAAACACCTCCAATTCCACCTGAAACACCTCAAACACCTCCAATTCCACTTGAAACACCTGAAACACCTCCAATTCCACTTGAAACACCTGAAACACCTCCAATCCCACCTGAAACACCTCCAATTCCACTTGAAACACCTCCAATTCCACCTGAAACACCTCCAATTCCACTTGAAACACCTGAAACACCTCCAATCCCACCTGAAACACCTCCAATTCCACCTGAAACACCTCCAATTCCACCTGAAACACCTGAAACACCTCCAATTCAACCTGAAACACCTTAAACACCTCCAATTCCACATCATACACCTCCAATTCAACCTGAAACACCTCCAATTCCACCTCAAACACCTCCAGTTCTACCTGAAACACCTGAAACACCTCCAATTCCACTTGAAACACCTGAAACACCTCCAATTCTACCTGAAACACCTGAAACACCTCCAATTCCACCTGAAACACCTCCAATTCCCCTTGAAACACCTGAAACACCTCCAATTCCACCTCAAACACCTCCAATTCCACCTAAAACACCTGAAACACCTCCAATTCCACCTGAAACACCTCCAATTCCACCTAAAACACCTGAAACACCTCCAATTCCACCTCAAACACCTCCAATTCCACCTAAAACACCTGAAACACCTCCAATTCCACCTGAAACACCTCCAATTCCACCTGATACACCTCCAATTCCACTTGAAACACCTCCAATTCCACTTGAAACACCTCAAACACCTCCAATTCCACCTGAAACACCTCCAATTCCACATCATACACCTCCAATTCCACCTGAAACACCTCCAATTCCACCTCAAACACCTCCAATTCCACCTGAAACACCTGAAACACCTCCAATTCCACCTCAAACACCTCCAATTCCACATCATACACCTCCAATTCCACCTCAAACACCTCCAATTCCACCTGAAACACCTCCAATTCCACCTGAAACACCTTAAACACCTTCAATTCCACCTCAAACACCTCCAATTCCACTTCAAACACTTCCAATTCCACCTGAAACACCTTAAACACCTTCAATTCCACCTCAAACACCTCCAATTCCATCTGAAACACCTTAAACACCTCCAATTCCACCTGAAACACCTTAAACACCTTCAATTCCACCTCAAACACCTCCACCCGAAACACCTCAAACACCTCCAATTCCACCTCAAACACCTGAAACACCTCCAATTCAACCTGAAACACCTTAAACACCTCCAATTCCACCTCAAACACTTCCAATTCAACCTGAAACACCTCCAATTCCACCTCAAACACCTGAAACACCTCCAATTCAACCAGAAACACCTTAAACACCTCCAATTCCACCTCAAACACCTGAAACACCTCCAATTCAACCTGAAACACCTTAAACACCTCCAATTCCACCTCAAACACTTCCAATTCAACCTGAAACACCTCCAATTCCACCTCAAACACCTGAAACACCTCCAATTCAACCAGAAACACCTTAAACACCTCCAATTCCACCTCAAACACTTCCAATTCAACCTCAAACACCTCCAATTCCACCTCAAACACCTGAAACACCTCCAATTCAACCTGAAACACCTTAAACACCTTCAATTCCACCTCAAACACTTCCAATTCCACCTCAAACACCTGAAACACCTCCAATTCAACCTGAAACACCTCCAATTCAACCTGAAACACCTTAAACACCTCCAATTCCACATCATACACCTCCAATTCAACCTGAAACACCTCCAATTCCACCTCAAACACCTCCAGTTCTACCTGAAACACCTGAAACACCTCCAATTCCACCTGAAACACCTCCAATTCCACTTGAAACACCTGAAACACCTCCAATTCTACCTGAAACACCTGAAACACCTCCAATTCCACCTGAAACACCTCCAATTCCCCTTGAAACACCTGAAACACCTCCAATTCCACCTGAAACACCTCCAATTCCACCTGAAACACCTCCAATTCCACCTGAAACACCTCCAATTCCACCTGAAACACCTCCAATTCCACTTGAAACACCTCCAATTCCACTTGAAACACCTCAAACACCTCCAATTCCACCTGAAACACCTCCAATTCCACCTGAAACACCTCCAATTCCACATCATACACCTCCAATTCCACCTGAAACACCTCCAATTCCACATCATACACCTCCAATTCCACCTGAAACACCTCCAATTCCACATCATACACCTCCAATTCCACCTGAAACACCTCCAATTCCACCTCAAACACCTCCAATTCCACCTCAAACACCTCCAATTCCACTTGAAACACCTCAAACACCTCCAATTCCACCTGAAACACCTGAAACACCTCCAATTCCACCTGAAACACCTCCAATTCCACATCATACACCTCCAATTCCACCTCAAACACCTCCAATTCCACTTGAAACACCTCCAATTCCACCTGAAACACCTCCAATTCCACTTGAAACGCCTCCAATTCCATCTGAAACACCTCAAACACCTCCAATTCCACCTGAAACACCTCCAATTCCACATCATACACCTCCAATTCCACATCATACACCTCCAATTCCACCTGAAACACCTCCTATTCCACCTCAAACATCTCCAATTCCACCTGAAACACCTGAAACACCTCCAATTCCACTTGAAACCCCTGAAACACCTCCAATCCCACCTGAAACACCTCCAATTCCACCTGAAACACCTCAAACACCTCCAATTCCACTTGAAACACCTGAAACACCTCCAATTCCACTTGAAACACCTGAAACACCTCCAATCCCACCTGAAACACCTCCAATTCCACTTGAAACACCTCCAATTCCACCTGAAACACCTCCAATTCCACTTGAAACACCTGAAACACCTCCAATCCCACCTGAAACACCTCCAATTCCACCTGAAACACCTCCAATTCCACCTGAAACACCTGAAACACCTCCAATTCCACCTGAAACACCTCCAATTCCACATCATACACCTCCAATTCCACCTGAAACACCTGAAACACCTCCAATTCCACCTGAAACACCTCAAACACCTCCAATTCCACCTGAAACACCTCCAATTCCACATCATACACCTCCAATTCCACCTGAAACACCTGAAACACCTCCAATTCCACATCATACACCTCCAATTCCACCTGAAACACCTCCAATTCCACCTGAAACACCTCCAATTCCACCTGAAACACCTCCAATTCCACATCATACACCTCCAATTCCACCTCAAACACCTCCAATTCCACCTGAAACACCTCCAATTCCACCTGAAACACCTCCAGTTCCACCTGAAACACCTCCAATTCCACCTCAAACACCTCCAATTCCAC
>NC_080715.1:36961854-36971854 GCF_019097595.1 Hemibagrus wyckioides | reverse complement strand
AACTACTGAAAAGCTGCGATAGAAAATAATCAGATTCATGACCATCAGAATCAAGAATCCAGTGCTGTGGTATTAAATAGCAGTAAAAATAAGTTTTCTCTTCTTTCCCATTGAACTTTTTTCTTTCCCTCTTCTGCGTAGTGAAGAATAAGATGCTGTATCGGGCCACTTCCTGCATTAAGATGCAGAAGACCGTACGCATGTGGCTGTGCAAGAGGAAACACAAACCTCGGTAAGCATTCGTTACCTCAGAGCCCCACGTACCCCCTTAGACGGGGATTAAAACCGGACAAAATTAGTATTTTTCTTTTCACTGTTGATACGATTTTAAATCCTATTAGCCGGCATCTTGTATAAATCCTTCATTACCAGAAAAGATATTACAGAAGTGTTGCTTTGTTGGGGAAAAAGGGCTGTGTTGGCTAAATTGTGGGATCGCATTAAATGAAGGGTTTAGCGAGGAATCACACTTTTTTTTTTTTTTTTTTTTTTTTTAGTAAAAGTCATTTCTCGAAGTGAAACTCAAGCACAGATGGGAAGTAACAAATTACACGAACTTTGACTGACTTTTAAGTGTCTGTACTTTTTTTTGGACGCACTAAATTTAAATAAATATATTTTTAGCTTCAAGGGCCTCCTGGTGATCCCGCGCTCTCATTGCAGAACGCTAACCTAGCCCCTAAAGAGTTAACTCTAGGTGCTGGTCCCAAGCCCGGATTAAAAAAAAATGGGAGGGTTGCGACAGGAAGGACATCCGGTGTAAAACCTGTGCCAAATCATGTGGATCGAATGAATATATATATATATATATATATATATATATATATATATATATATATATATATATATATATATATATATTTAGCTTCAAGGAGATCAAAATTTCTAACAACTCTAAGCATTAAGAATGAGATGCTGCTAGGTATGCTTCTCATTCAGCTATCTTAGCATTCTAGCTATGTTAGCATGTCAGTAATTCAAACATTACCTCACTGTATACTTTTCTACTTTAACTTGAGTTTGTAGCGGCGATTTAAACAAAAAACCTTCAAACTGTTTCTAGCCAACACTGACGATCTTTAAAACCTGATTCGAAGGTTAAGATTGATATTAAGCAGAGACGCTGAGTTTTAATGAGCGCTAGAGATGGCTAAAACATCCGTCATGTAATGGACGGGGCAGAGGGACCTCCAGCCTAAATGTAAAATGGCTCTAATGGACGCAAGAGTGAAATTAATACGACGATAAATGTGGGAATGTTATAAGTGTGTAGTGTGCAGAATGGAAGTGGTGCCATTCGATGAAGCTGCGTAATTAAACTATTCGGCTGTTTTGGGGTCTTTAATTCTGGGAGTTAAAGTCATCAGGCTGAGGTCACCTGTGCACTGGAATCTTGAATAGAGCTTTGATTAAAACTGTATGTGTGTGTGTGTGTGTGTGTGTGTGTGTGTGTGTGTGTGTGTGTGTGTGTAACAGCATTGACGGCCTGGTGAAGCTACGCAGCCTGAAGAAGCGGATTGGCATGCTGAACGATGCTGTGACCGGCCTCAAAGAGAGCAAACAGGAAATGAGCAAACAGATCCAGGACCTGGATGCTTCCATTGACAAACTCATGCTCAAGATTAAGGTGTGTGTGTGATTGTGTGATGTTTCGCTTGTGTGTATTGAGTGTGTGTGTGTATGCCTAGTGTGTGTTCTAACCTTTGACTGGATTTCATGAGCACTTCATATGGGATTACACCAACATTTAATCACCTTATGGCAGCCAGATAGGATTCATGATTAAATGAGAATCAATTCATGGTTGGGGGAGGGAGGGGCTTCGTGTAAAATGAAGTATGACCTCACAAAGTAATTAAGCTTAGAGGGAAAAAAAACTAGGAGTAATTAAAGACCATAATCAGTTAAAGGTGCCTTAAGGCAGATCTGATAAGGAAGAAAACTTCCTTCAGTTCTTTAGAGCCCCAGGTTTGTATTTTTATTTTTTTGGTGGGGGTGGGGTGTGGAAAAGGAAATAACAAGGGACTGTGGAGGAAGATCCTAGATATATGGTGGAAAGTGTCGAGGAACAAAGAAGAAGAAGAAAGAAAAAAAAAACGGGAAAAATTGGTGGACATGAAGGAAGGGACTAAGAGAGAGAAGAGGTAAGGGACATTAAAGTTAAAACACCTAAGGACATAAAGGAAGTTGGATAAAGAAGGAAAAGGAAGGGACATTAGATGGAATAAAAAATCAAGGGACACTGAGGAAAGAACCAAAGGACATAGGTGAGAAGAATGGATGGAATTAAGCAAGGACCTTTCGAGAGATATAATAAGATCTAAGGAATGTAAAGGGAAGAACCAAAAGATGTTGGATGTGGAAGGAAGATATGTGTATATGTGGATATAAGATATGTGTGTGGAAATTAAGAATTTATGAGGAAGGGAGTTTCTCTGGTGGCTTTTCCAAGTTGTTCATCACTACTTCTTTCCATATTCTTCACTGTTTTTTTCCCCCCACATCCCTCGCTTCCACTCAGACATGGTGCTGCAGGTATGAACCTACAATGAAGATTGTGGAACTGATGACTTCTCTCTAATTTTTTACTCAAGTCACTGATTAAGTACAGCCTGTGTATAGCGTAGCATCTATTGAAGCCGGTCATATATGTTCACGGTGTTCTTAAACACGTCACCGTCTGGTCCTGGATCTCGCTGAACGATGCCATCTGAGCAGCTGCTGGTGCATAATGACCAGCTCTGGGGCTGTGTCTCTTTGGCCACTGCTTCTATTATTCAAATCAATAGCATACAGTGTCAAGTGTTAAGCATGATTGGCATCTGGATTGAAGGCCATCACGAATATGTTAAACACTCATGGATACTAATGTGCCAGAGAGAGAGAAGGAGTAAAGAGCTCTCTGAGGGTTAGGTTGGAAGCAAGGGACGTGGGAGGAAAGACACCAAGAGTTCTAGAGGGAAAAGTGAATGGAACTTGAGGGAAGAAGTGAGAGATGAAACATTAGAGGAAGTGTGGAGAGAAGTTGTGGATGTGGGAGGAAAGACACGTGGAGAGTAGAGAGGAAGGATGAAAGGAATGTTTAGAGAACTATTGAATAGGATGAGAAGGAAACACAAGACATGAGAGGAAGATGGGAAGAAATGGGGGATGTTCGAAGGGAGGGAGGAAGGATGGATGGATGGAAGGAAGTAAGAGATGGACATGGAAGAGAATAAACAAGAGCCTAAGAAAAGAAGCTGAGGGATTCAAAGGAAGATCTGATTGATATGGAAAGAAGAAGTTATAGGTTTGGGAAGAAGAATTGAAGGATG
Organism: Hemibagrus wyckioides; assembly: GCF_019097595.1. Taxonomy (NCBI): domain Eukaryota; kingdom Metazoa; phylum Chordata; class Actinopteri; order Siluriformes; family Bagridae; genus Hemibagrus; species Hemibagrus wyckioides. Next base: position 36,968,540 of record NC_080715.1, on the reverse strand, counting down.
TGGAAGGATGGAGAAAGAAGGACTGATGGATATTGAAACAAGATCTGAAGGATATGAGAAGAAGAAGTGATGGATTTGGAATGAAGAACTGACGGATATTGAAGGAAGAATGAATGGATATGGAAGGAAGAATGAAAAGGTGTGGAAAGAAGAACTGAAGGATATTGAATGGATTTGGAAAGAAGAACTGAGCAAGGAAGAAGAAAAAACTGAAACCAGGAATATATGGAAGAGACAAAAGATATTGAAGAATTAAGGGAAGATGGAGGGAAGATAATGATGTGGAGGAAAGATGGAGAGATGGAAAAAATTGGGGAGTGTAGCGGGATGAACTGTGAGCGTGATCGTAGAAAAAACGAGGGGCATTAGAGAAAAGAAGCCTTAGAAAATGTAACAAAAGTTTGTCAAATCAAATTATGAAATAAAAATGTTTCTTCTTCTTCTTCTCCTCCATAGAACACAGTGATGAGCCGCATAGACATGGATCACGAGTATCAAGCGCTGGTGGCCCGCTCCGAGCGCCTCCTCAGTGCCATGCAGAAACAGAAGCAGGAGGAAGAGGAGCGTGAGAGACTGCGCCACATCCAGGAAGAGATGGAGAAAGAGAAGAAGAGGAGGGAGGAAGAGGAGAAACTCCGCAAACAAGCAGAGGAGGACAGACGCCTGTAAGAGAAAATTAAACGAAATAAATAATGGGAAAGTGGAGAAGGAAGAGGATGATAAGAAAACTGAAAAAAGGAAGGAAAGAATAGCAGGGAAGGAAAGTGAGAAGGAAGAATGGAGGAAGTAAGAAAGCGATGATGAAAAAAATGAAAAGGAAGGAAGGATGCAGAGAGAAAGGAGGAAGGAAAGAAGCATGAAGAAAAGGGAGAAATGGTAGGTATTAAGTTTCATGGAAGTGAGAATGGAAGGAATAAAAGAAAAGGAAAGCAAGAGTGAAGGCAGGAAAATTGCATAAAGAACTGAAGATGGAAGGAAAGCAAGAGTGAAGGCAAGAATAGGGAAGAAAGAAGGAACAGTGATGGAGTGAGGGAGTAAGAAAGGGACAGGAAGGGAAAGTGGGCATTAAGAGAGAAGAAAATGAGTAAATATCAGAATTAAACAGAAAGGAAGAACAGAACTTTGGATGGAAAGAGATGAGGGAGGAAGGAAAGATCAGAATGAAAAAAAGAAAATACAAGGAAGGAAGGAAAGAAAGGAAGCAGTAGAAATTAAGTTAAGAAGAAAAGAGGAGGGTGAAGAGATGGACGTAGATTAGTGAAGGAGTTCTCTGGGCTTAGAAAGAAAGTGAAGACAAACAGAGGGAGAGAGAGAGAGAGATTTTTTAATATACAGGAGGGAAATAAGATGGATAAGCTTCGGGGGAAAGAGGAAAGTGAGATGGAACTGGAAGAATGAGGGGAAAAAAAATGAGCATATATTGATTAAAATAAAAAAAAAGAAGAGGAAGAGGAGAGACACGACTAACAAGCCAAGGAGGAGAGACGTCTGTTAGAGAGCGGCCTGGAGTTTGAAAAGTGATTATTAGTGGTTATGAAATAAGGAAAGACAGAAGAGATGAAGGTAGAGAGGAAGTAAAGAGGTAAGGTGCGAATGAAGGTAAAAGGAAATGAGGGTGATAAGAAAAAAGGAGAAGCAAAAAAGAAACAAGGTAAGGAGGAAAGGAAGAAAAGAAAGAAAGATGAAAAAAGTCAGAAGGATGGAAGGAAGGAAGTGGAGAAGGAATAAAAGAAAATGTAATGGTGAGAAGGGAGGAAGTAGGGAGAGGAAGAAACGGAGAAGGTAAGGAGAAAAGGTAGAAAGCAAGGATGAAAAAGTGAGAGAGGGATGGAAGTAGAGAAAGGATGAAAAGACAGAAGAAGGTACGGAGGAGGAAAAGTAAGAAGGGAGAAAGACGATGGAATAGTGAGAAGGAAGTGGAAAAGGAGTGAAAGAAAGAAGGTAAAGAGGAAAGGAAGTGATTGAAGGTGAGAAGGAAGGAAGGAAGTAGAGAAAGGAAAAAAAAGAAAGAAGAAGGTAAGGAGGAAAGGTAGAGAAGAAAGGTGAGAAGAGAAAGAAAAGATGAAAAAGTGAGATGGAAGGAAGGAAGTGGAGAATGAAGAAAAGAAAGAAGAATGTGAGGAGGAAGGAAGGAAGTGGAGAAGGAAGAAAGAAAAGATGGAAAAGTTAGAAGGAAGGAAGGAATTAAAGAAAGAAGGTAAAGAGGAAAGGAAGAGATGAAAAGTGAGAAGGAAGGAAGAAGAAGGTAAAGAGGAAAGGTGGAGAAGAAAAGTGAGAAGATAGAAAGCAAAGATGAAAAAGTGAGATGGAAGGAAGGAAGTGGAGAAGAAAGAAAATAGTAAGAGGAAAGGAAGAGAAGAAATTTAAGATGGAAGGAAGAAAAGATGCAAAAGTGAAAAAGGAGGAAGGAAGTGAAGAAGGAAGAAAAGAAAGAAAATAGTAAGAGGAAAGGAAGTGGAAAAGGAAGAAAAGATGAAAGGTTAGAAGGAAGGAAAGATGAAAAAAGTGAGATGGAAGTGGAGAAGGAAGAACAGAAAGAAGATGGTACGGAGGAGGAAAGGTAGAGAAGAAATAAAGGAAAGAAGGGAAAGAGGAAAGGAAGAGCTTAAAGGAAGAATAGATGGATAGAGAGCGAATGAAAGATGCAGACACTGTGACTCACTTTGCATGCTCTGTCGTTCCTGTCCTCTGTTCAAGCTTCATAAAGTCTTTGTCAGCGACTCAAAGCTCTTAGCGTCCGTCTCAAATCAGCGCGTCTGAATGCCAGGATTTGGGATGAGGCCAAGGGCCGTTTCCCGCCTCAGGGCCACGTCCCATCTCTTTTAGTAGTGCCCTTCTTCTCCGGCGAAGGGCGCAGCAGAGGAGCAGAACTGACACAGTAATTGAGTGAGCGGAGATGAAGCGCAGCCGCGTGAGGAGTTATTGATAAAGTCACGCTCTCTCTCACCCAGATCCGCAAACATGACGGGACGTGACGGGATTCTGTACCTGACCTCGCTCGTCCATCCCTTTAATACTCATCCCTCGCTTTGTCTCGTTCTCACTCTCTCTTTTATCCTTCGATTTCTATGTGATATCAAGTATACTTCCTCATCCCTTCTTTTTTTTTTTTGTCTCTTGATGCAGGAAAGCAGAGATGGAGCTGAAGAGGAAGCAGGAAGAAGAAGAAAGGAAAAAGAGGGAGGAAGAGGAGAGAAGACTGCAGGTGGGAGCTCTGTCAGTGTGCACTTTGTTTATTTGGATGGAGGGATGGATGCTTTTCTTCTTTCTTTTTTTTTGTCCCCTCCATTTTTTAAATATATTTTATATATAGGAAAAGGAAGTTAGTAGGAAGGAAATGTTTAGGATTAAGTAAATTGCGTTATAAAAAAGAATGAAGGAAATACGACGGAATGAGGAAGGAAGAAAGGAGAAAGGGAAAAGGAAAGGATTGGGAAGATGGAAAGTTTGGTAGGAAGGAGGAATGGTAAAGGAAAGAGGAAGCAGGAAATAAAGAGGAAATGAAGGAGAGGAAGAAAGTTCACTGTGAATGTAAATAATTTAAAAATAAAAATCTCTTGCTCTCTCTTTCTCTCTATCTTCCTGTCTCTCTTTCTCTCCCTTTCTTTTAGTTTGTGTCTGTCTCTCTCTCACTCTCTCTAACTGTCTCTCTGACTGTCTCACTTCCTGTATCCATCTATCTCTATTGTTCTCTCTCTCTCTCTCTCTCTCTCTCTCTATATATATAATATATATTCTTGTCTCTCTCTTTGTCTCTCTTTCTCTCCCTTTCTTTACATTTCTGTCTGTCTAACTCTCTCACTCTCTCTAACTGTCTCTCTGACTGTCTCACTTCCTGTATCCATCTATCACTATTGTTTTCTCTCTCTCACTGCCTTCTCTCTCTCTCTAGCTCTCTCTCGCGCGCGCTCTCTCTCTCTCTCTCCCTTAGTATCTGATGCTTTCTTTATCTGTCTCGCTGCCTTTTTTGCTCTCTCTCTCTCTCTCTCTCTCTCTCTCTCTCTCCCTCTATCGTAAAGCGATCTCCAGGATAAATGGTGTTTGAGGCTACTTTCCTCCATCTGATCAAACTTCTTTCCTGAGGCACTGAGCCTGAGGCGTTTGTATTTCTCTCTCCTTTTCCCTCCCCCTCTTGTTTTCTCCATCTGTCTGTCTGTATCAAAAAGCATCATTTCCTTTTTTTTCCACACACACGTACCCCAGGCGTGACCACGGCTCCATAAACACTCCCTGAGCGGAGCTGTTGCAGATCAGGAGCTAACCTCAGCAGCGTTATGAACACCTTCTCGGCATCACGATATTAAGCCGTGAGATGATGGGAAGGGATGGTGTGTAGTGGGAGACTAGCGGAAGAAGCACAGCACCGAGGCTTCAGTGTGCAGGAGAGCTGCTGTTTAAAATCCTGTCACGTATCTGTCTTTCAGAGGTTACGTGAGGAGGAGAAGAGAGGGATTAAACACTGCGATGGGGAAACACTTACATACAAGTTTTAAGATACGTTCAAAAGGCGAAAAGAGCAGGAGCGTGTGATATATATACGCTGGGGGAGAGACGGAGAAATGGAGGCGTGGTGATTCCCGACGGCGGCAAGGTCACAACAAGGTCAAATGTCAGAAAGACATGAAACGGCATTCCATCCGCTGTGGAAGGAAGGAAGGAAGGAAGGAAGGGAGGATGGAAGGAATAGAAAACGGAAGGGAGGATGGAAGGAATAGAAAACGGAAGGGAGGATGGAAGGAATAGAAAACGGAAGGGAGGATGGAAGGAATAGACAACGGAAGGGAGGATGGAAGGAATAGACAACGGAAGGGAGGATGGAAGGAAAAGGAAGGAATAGAAGAAGGAAGGGAGGATGGAAGGAAAAGGAAGGAATAGAAGAAGGAAGAGAGGAAAAGGAGAAGGAAGGAATAGAAGAAGGAAGAGAGGAAAAGGAGAAGGAAGGAATAGAAGAAGGAAGAGAGGAAAAGGAGAAGGAAGGAATAGAAGAAGGAAGAGAGGAATAGCGGAAGGAAGGAATAGAAGAAGGAAGGAAGGAATAAAGAGGGAAGGAATAGCGGAAGGAAGGAATAGAGAACGAAAAGAAGGAAGGGGGAGGAATAAAAAGGGAGGGAATAGAGGAAGGAAGGAAGGAATAGAGAACGAAAAGAAGGAAGGGGGGAGGAATAAAAAGGGAGGGAATAGAGGAAGGAAGGAATAGAGAACGAAAAGAAGGAAGGGGGAAGAAATAAAGAGGGAGGGAATAGAGGAAGGAAGGAAGGAATAGAGAACGAAAAGAAGGAAGGGGGAAGAAATAAAGAGGGGGGGAATAGAGGAAGGAAGGAAGGAATAGAGAACGAAAGGAAGGAAGGGGGAAGAAATAAAGAGGTGGGGGAATAGAGGAAGGAAGGAAGGAATAGAGAACAAAAGGAAGGAAGGAACTGAGAAAGAAAAGAATGAATGACTGAAGAAATGAAGATAGGATAGGAGTGAAGGAAGAAAAGAAGGAAGGAATGCATAAAGAAAGGAAGGAAGGAATGGAGGTATGAATGAGGGGGAATTAATGTGTAAAAGAATGAATGCATGAATGAGGTCCTAGACTGGTGTCTCCAGCACTGGTGTCTCCAGCACTGGTGTTCTGCTCTGGTTCCCCAGTGGAACTCGGTGATGTAATGCTGAGGTCTGGCTGCAATCCTGAGGTGTGTGTAGGTGGACGCAGGAAACTGACATTCTGCCAGTCGAAAGTTTTTATCCCTCCTAAGGCAAGCGTTCAAACTCCACTGATTATTTCAAATGAGAAAATCTAAGCGCGTTGGGAATTGAGAAAAGTTTGGAGCTTTCGAACTGCAGTCCAGATTAATTTGGCCGGATTAATTAGCTTTCAGACAAAATCCGACAGGATGAAACGAAAATGCGGAGCTGTAATTTGTAGACGGCTGACCGGAACTTGGTGGGCGGGTTGCCAGGTTTCAGCAAAATTGCACAATCGACGTGGACAGATGCAAGGACGCGGATAGATGGATGTACTGGAGATGAATACAAAAACATAGAGATGGATGGATGAAGAGAGAGAAAAAAAAGCTGCAGAGAAGTGGTTACTGTGCTCACATCTTCATATCTTCATGCCGGTAGCAAAGACGGTCGCCTCAGAGCTCAGTGCTGAGTCATGAGGCGGGGCAGAGTGCGTGCCGTGGAGCGCCGAACATATTGAGGAGGATTTTTTTTTTTTTTTTTTTTTTTTAAGCACTGAAGGTCACCCTGTCTAAAGCTGGCCTGTGTACTTTTTCAAAAAATAATAACACATCCATTTATTCACTCCTTCACACACTTTTTTTTTCTTAATCTGTGTCAGCAGGATAATTTATGAACTGAGTGTTTAAGGTAGAGCTGGTGGATGTGGCTTGCTCTTTCTCTCTCTCTCTCTCTCTCTCTCTCTCTCTCCCTCACACACACACACGGAAAGGATGATGATCTGTCGTGCATGTGCGCTATGACGTTAGTTATTATGTAGCTTCCTCTCTTGAGTTATGAGACTCCGGACAGCCGAGTCGGATAGGAACGTCTCTGGGAGTTTGATGAATCTTCCGCTGCCGCAGTTCATTTTTCAGCAGGACGGACGGGAGCTCTCGGCTCCTGATGAGGAACGCCACCGCCCCGTACGCTCGCGCTTCTCAGCCTTTCATAGCCTGCAGCCAACTTTCCAAAGTTTA
>NC_080715.1:36764354-36956854 GCF_019097595.1 Hemibagrus wyckioides | reverse complement strand
GCTATATTAAAATTGTGCGCCATAAAAATATGCAGGATTAAATACTATCTATCCATCCATCCATCCATCCATCCATCCATCCATCCATCCATCCATCCATCCATCCATCCATCCATCTATCTGTACATTATTATAAAATAATCCAGTCTTTGTCATCTACTTGTAAGCATTTGGCAATAAGCACAGAATTTTACATCTAGACTCTATATATAATTATATTTTTCCACACATTATACGGACATGCAGCATGAAGACTCAGTTATTTGATGTATATTTGGTGATACTGAAGTGCTGGATGTTATTCTAACCTATGTTCATGTGTATGCTGCATTTATCACACTCTACAGGGAAGAAATGGCCCAGGAAATGTCCGAGCTTCTTGCTAGGTGGGTTTATCGGCTCGGTTCGTCTCCGTCGACGACCCGGATCAACCCCAAACACATCCCTCAAGGGTTGATTAATCTAGAAACGAATCAGAAATTGAATCTGAGGGTCAATTCCAATCGAGCGCTGTTGACTTGTAACAAATCTACGAATGAAGCAAACGATCGATCTGTTCATGATCCGGAGAATCCTGATTTATACCGTGCTGTGGAAAGGAATTGTACATGCTGCTTATTATTATTATTATTATTATTATTAATAATAATATGATTTCTTTTCCATTAGACTGAATTACAGTAGCGGATCCTTCTAGATCAGGAAAATGCATGCTTTTTTTTCACGTTAATTTGCATTAGCGCAATTTCCATGATCGTTGAAATTAAAAATGTGCATGTGATTTAGGAATTTCTTGCTTTTTATTCTCTACAAATTCTTAGTAAACCTTCAGAATTGAAAAATGTTCAGGTTGTGTGTGTGTATGTGTGTGTTTTTGCTGAGATTCTCTTTAGCTAATTACAGATGCTACGTGAACAAAAAATATAGGTGTTAGTTGGTAGGGATAGTTTATAAGAAGAATAAAACGGGACAGAGCATGATGTTATAGGATATAAATCAGCAGTTTGTGGTGTTCTGGAGCACACTGTGAAGCTGGGTTACTTTTACTAGTACGAAGTTGTTTTATTTTTAGATGACAGCACCTTCTGACCAATCAGAATCAAGAGTTGAACACATGATAATGACGTAGTGTCTCCAAAAAAACGACCTTGGTTATCAATCCATTCCCTTCCACTTGTTGTCTTCTCTTACCCAAAAAGGAAGAAATGCACTGTATTGATTCTTAGGGTGTCCATAAAGGAAGAGCTGAACTGTGCCAGAAAGCTAAAAGCGGCGCTGCAGTAGATAGTTTTAAGCCTGTTTAGAGATACAGTGACTGAGTGACATTAACAAGAGGCTATGGCGTTAATCCCCCTGAGCTAAAAGGCTTCAGTGGGCTGCCAGTAAAGCCTGGCAGAGGATCAGTCAGGCCATGGAGGTGTGCCAGGTCGCTGTCTCCTTTCTTTCTTACGCACCTCAAAGCTTCACAGATCTTTAAATAGCCATTAAAGTGTTAGGCCCGGCTCACAGAGTGGCAGATGTGATCTAGCAAACTGATTACAGGCATGGTGGGTGGATGTAGATACTAGGATACTGTGTTTAAAGGTGTAAAAGGAAGACAGGAAGGTGAGACAGATCGTGTGTGTGTGTGTGGTTAAGAGTGCCTTGCCGTGAAGAACGGGTTTGTAATCATCAACTCATATGTCTATTAAAATCGCACCCGGCTCAATTAACCCCAACTAACCTTTTGTTCTTTCCTCTTTAATGCTTTAACTCCATCTCCAGTGACTCGTCTTCATAAGTCGGAAAAGCTTTGTGCTGTTTATAAATCCCTCTGTGTTTTTGTGCCTTGTGTTTCTTGTCTTCTCGCGCTCGCACTGATGATTCCAGAGGTCGACAGACGCAAGCTACGAAGCCTCCGGCCAGCACCAAGAAGCACGATCTCAGCAAGTGGAAGTATGCAGAACTCCGAGACGCCATCAACACTTCCTGCGGTAAGCCCTGAGATAAAAGATAATACTCGTGCCCTGTGGGGCTCAGATCTCACCTAGTGCTTCTGTAATGATCTGTCAGGCAACACCATCTCTGGGCCTCCATCTTTGTGTGTGTGTGTGTGTGTGGAGTTTCAGTGTTCTCCCTGTTTTTCAGAGGTTTCCTCCATGTTCTCTGGTTTCTTCCATTGGTCTATCTAATGACATATCTTGTAGGCTGTAGTGTGTGTGTGTGTGTGTGTGTGTGTGTGTGTGTCACTCGGGATAGACTCCAGGTTTCTTGCAACCCTGCGTAGGATTAGTGGCACAAAAAAATGGAAGGATGGATCTAATAACTGACTAATAGATTAGTTTAATAACTAGGGGAATCATTTTTCCTGTGTTGAGTCAACTCCAAAGTAACACCTAGTAATGCTTCTTAGTTTTCAGTGTCTGGAATCAGCTCCTTTCATAGGATCGGCTTTGAAGTGAAAAGCAAGAAAGCAGGAATGGCGGCTTGATGACTTGGCATGCAAGAAAGTGAAATAATATAACGCTTAGGTAAATCGATTCACATGATTCAAATGAATCGATTCACAGTAGAACGATTCGTGAGCCAAGTCATATTGAAGCGAGAACGCGTTCGTTGACTCGAGGCTGTGTTTCTTTTCAATAAAATCTCATCCGAAGTATCTCAAGATAATATTTTCTATTTCATAAAGCAAAATCGATGGATAAATTATGAGCGTAAATATATGAGCTAGAAAAACCAGATCTCACAACTCAATAAGCAGCAGTTAATAAGCATAACCAAGATGCGCGTGATCCAATTTCACAATCAGATCATTACAAATCACAATATTGCTTGCATGAAATCAGACAATGTCACAGAGTCTCAGAGGAGGTTTCCTCAGCTCCGGTAAAACACAATCTGGCTAATAGACAATGATTGATTTTTGTCGATTTATTTGTTATAACCTTATCTGTATTTGCAGCCTTGCTTTTCCAATTTATAGGTATAGCAATAAATCGTTTAGGGCGGAGCCTAAGACGCAGAGCCTGTCTTTAATCAATGCTTTCCGACGAAGCAGTGATAGCACCGAGGGCAATGATTAGAGAAAAAAAGAGGGCGCCTTTACTTATTATACATTATCGGAATAAATGATAAATGATCACCAGACACAACACCACTGCAGTCTTTCTAAAAGAAACGCACTCACTAGTTTTTTACACCCACTCACGCATTTCCTGTGAAAAATGCGAGTTCTCTCGTGCCAAAAGCCGAGCCGATGCTGCGGGGAAGAGGAACCCAATTTTGGGGATGGCGAAAACTCAATTTATATCCTGATCCTTACTTCTTCTTCTACTTTCTTTGTCTTTTCTTTCTTGTTTTTTTTTTTTTTTTTTTGGAACCAATTCTCTCCTCACTATCTCCCTCATCTCCTCCTCTTTAAAGATATCGAGCTGTTGGCTGCATGCCGAGAGGAGTTCCACCGCAGGCTGAAGGTGTACCATGCCTGGAAATCGAAGAACAAGAAACGTAATGCCGAGGCAGAGCAGCGGACTCCAAAATCCCTCACGGACCACGGTAAGAGCCAGCTCCTCACTTTACCTACGCTCACGCTTCACGGAGTAGCTACAAAGGTCACTATCATGGCTGATGAGGATTACAACCTGAGGGTTAAAGGAAATCAAACGAGAACCATCATAAGCTGTAGGGGGTTTTTATTAGTCAAGCATTAATCCAAAAAACGTCCATAGTTTAAGCCATAATGGATTTTTTTTTTTTTATTTTATTGGAACACAAAGAGGTTTTTCATGCATGAAATAGTTTCTCATGGGTCATTCGAAACCCCCAGGTCAACACAATGCTGGATTATTTTATCCAGGGTTAACAATTAGTCCTGGCTTTTCATAAATTTCAAGCGATATTTACGGCATCATCAACCGTGATCGATGGCGTCGCATTAAATAACGGCTTCGCGTCGGTGAGACAAAATGTCGCCGAGTCAAGCCTCCCGAGACGAGGCAAGAAAAGCAGACAAAACAAATGAAACAAAAAACAAAACATTTACACAGCACACAGACTTTCCTGCGATCGTTTATAAAGCTGGTGACATGAGGGGCGCTGTTCAGTTTCTGATTGGATGTCTTGTTGCTATGCAACAAGCAGAACATTCTAACACAGCATGGTTTCACATTTGCACGCCGATATGTGAAGTTAGTTGTGCAATAGCTGTGTTTTTACTCACGCGTGAAACGTTCCTCTAACCGGGGTTAAAAGGCGGGGTTTCGAATGACGGGGTTAATCTGTGCGTGAAAAGCCGTAAAGAATCTTCACCTCATAGCCAAACACAGGCTACAAATTACATTTCGAGCCTCAGTGCTTCTTTAAGGCAAATCAATAAACGAGTGCAGTAAATAATAATATGCAAAATAATAAATCTGTCTGTCGTATTAGGCTATTATTTTTAAAAACCATCAGCAAACAAGCCTGAGGAGGTGGTTCTCAATCTTGTGCTGGATATGAAGATCCCAAGACAAAGAAAAGCCTCTTTTATTAACCACATTGACTTGATCCTGGTCAGGGTCAATGTGGTTTATTTTTTTGGAAATATTGATTGGAAGTTCGAAGGGAAATTACAGAATTAGGGGGAAAAAACACTGCAGGAGCGAGCGGGATTGGGATTTAAGACTTATTTTTAGAATCGATTCCATCCCAGTTGAATAGGAGGAAGTGTATTAAAGCCTGCTAGTTCTTCATGGGTGCAAATGTTGCTTGTGGAACTGAATTATCTTATATAATCGTGTTCGGGTGACGCTGGAAGAGGTTCAAAAATCAAGGAAAGGCACGTATCTCAAAAATCCAACGTTGTTCACCACTCAACGTCGCTCTGATTAGCTGGACTTGCCACAGATAATTGTTTTTCATTCGCGAAATCGTCCCTCGCCCTCCATGCGACGAATCGTTTGGCTTTTGCTGAGGAGAATTCATCATGCTGTGCGTGGGTATGTGTGCATACAGTATGTGTGGATGTGTATATGCGTGTGTCACCCCGTAATTACACACTCCTTTCATCTGCCAGTTTCCAAAATTAAGCGAGACCATCTGTCAACATAGCAGATAGTTCTCTATCGGTCTCTCGGCCCAAATACCCCAACCTGGAAAAATCTTACACACAAACACAGGCTCCTGAAAGCCAAGCCATTTCTACTGTGATGTATTGTTTTTTTTTTCTTCCCCATGTATCTGAGGTAGTGTTAGAAGCTGGGTTTTTTAATTTATTAACATATTTGTAAAGGATCATCTGTGAGCTGATGTCACATTAATCTGTATTAATGAAAGTAGCAGCAACAAATGATCTTTTGGTCGCTTTCACTTGACTCGATCATCTCTGTTCCGAAGACATTTCTTACCTGTGATTGATACAAAGCTCTGAGACTCCTTCCAAACATCTTCTCACAAGAAACTTCTCCATATCAGCAATTACATTCTTTTACATTCAACATCCTTTTTTTAAATAATAGAACAAACACATTAATATGAACCTCTGTGCTACGTTTATAGAAAAATTAATCAACCAAACAGATTTGCGAATACACTAGTTTCTGTCTTAAGTTTTAACAGTAATTTAATTCAAACAGTATTTCAATGCGTTGACTTTCTACAACCAAACTTTCATACTACAAGCGTATTTTTTTCCTACGAAGGTAAAAATATCTTCATATTGGGTACAGTGATGACCTCTGGTAATAATGTTACTTGAATAATACACAGCATGTTTCCCAAGAAAGAAATCATGGTAAAAAGCATCATATGACACTGAAATATACTACACTAAAGGTCTCAAGTTGCTATATATGTGGTATGTAGAATGGTAAAGCCCATTTCCCCGAAAATGAACGTTTTTATCATATCCCAATGACAGATACCTAATATAGACTTCATTATCGGTGTAATTACGGCATTATGGTCCATATTGCCTTTAATCAGTAAGACCAAATGTTGCTGGAGTTATTAGTGAGCAGTGACTTGTCTTGTTTGTGCAATATCACTCGGATTAGATCCTCACAGCTGCTGAAATAAAAACAGCTCTTACAGACGGACTGGCTTTATATGCCTCTAGCCGTGTTTTCTGTGCTGGAAGTCGCCATGGTGATGAGGAGGATGAAAAGGCTGTACCTGGCTGTTTGCAGAGCCGCTATGTTTATGCATGCTCAGCACATGCAATAATGCCACTTTTATGGTTGGTGTTATCACAGCCTCTTTATTTTTTCAAAGAAAGGAGGACAGATGGACAGATAACCAGGGACTTATGGGCCGTAATGTGTACCAGAGGGAAGAGGTACATCCTGCATACCACGCTTCAATATTTCTTTCTGTCTTTTGCAATCAGATATCTAAGAGATCCATGTGTATTTTCAGGAAATATAAAAGAACATAATCTGTCTAAAAATATTGACCGAAAGCAGTTTGAGGGTTTAGAAGCGCTTTGTCCATGGTAGCAGGCAATGATTAAAGATGAAGACAGTAAGAGATTGAAGACTAAGTAATGGAAAACGTTTATGTGGAAGCATCTCAGGGATATGCCGTTGACACCTTTTACAGCTTTACAAGCAATCAGAATGTTTTTTTTTGTCAGAAGTGTACCTTAAGAAGAAAAAGGATCCAACTGGCCGGTCTTTAATCGAATATACACTGTATTAATGAGTGAACATGAGCACTGCGTTGTTTTATTTCTGTGTTCAAAAATAGAGAATATATTTGCTGTCTTTGTAACTAAGAAAGCAGTTTCCCACTTTCCAGGTGAATTCCTGATGATCACTAAAGACTAAATGGGTGGGATGGATGGTGTTAATCTATTCCATTGATCTCCCATTGGTAGAGCTTTCCCTCTGGTGCATGTCTACCAATTTCCTCTGGTGCATGTCTACCAATTTCCTCTGGTGCATGTCTACCAATGTCCACTGGTGCATGTCTACCAGTTTCCACTGGTGCATGTCTACCAGTTTCCACTGGTGCATGTCTACCAATTCCCACTGGCACACTGGTGCATGTCTACCAGTTCCCACTGGTTCATGTTTACCAATTTCCACTGGCATGCTGTCTACCAATTCCCACTGGTGTATGTCTGCCAGTTCTCACTGGTTCATGTCTACTAATTCCCACAGTTTAATGTCTACCCATTCCCACTGGTGCATGTCTACCAGTTCCCATTGGTTCATGTCTACCAATCCCCACTGGTACATGTCTACCTATTTCCACTGGTACACATCTACCAATTCCCACTGGTGCATGTCTACCAGTTCTCACTGGTTCATGTCTACCAATTCCCACAGTTTCATGTCTACCAATTCCCACTGGTTCATGTGTACCAATTCCCACTGGTGCCCTGGTACAAGTCTACCGATTCCCACTGGTGCACTGGTACATGTCTACAAGTTCCCACTGGTTCATGTATACCAATTCCCACTGGTGCATGTCAACCAGTTCCCACTGGTTCATGTGTACCAATTCCCACAGGTACATGCTTACAAATTCTTACTGGTGCACTGGTACATGTCTACTATTTCCCACTGGTGCATGTCTACCAATTCCCACTGGTGCCCTGGTACATGTCTACCAATTCCCACTGGTGCACTGGTACATGTCTACCAGTTCCCACTGGTTCATGTATACCGATTCCCACTGGTGCATGTTTATAATTTCCCACTGGTTGATGTTTACCAATCATGGACATCTCTGCTCTTGTGTGTTTGGCTACTTTGTGATGTTACCATCAAAAAAATAATACAAATACTGCAGCAGATTGTTTGTTCATCTTCTGTATCTGCTTTATCCTGGTCACCGTGGATCCACTGGGACCCCAATCCATCCCCTGAAACCCTGAACACACACATATATTTACACACAGAGGTGCAAGTACCATCATATTACCACTTATTTTTAGACGGTCGGAACATAGAGCAGACCTAGAGCTATGAGAAAGGGTTGTGAGAAAATATATTTGTGAATAATAAGCATTAAGTACCATTTGATTATTCCGAATGTGATAGCTGAATAAACAATTTGGCTTCAGCCATTTTCAGTGTCTCTCATGCTGCTGTTCACACTTTATAAGATAATGAGATGAAAATTCAAAACATGTGCCTCTTTTGTTTATAGGTTGTGCACAACGTGTGATAAACACCTGTAAGTGGCCCTTGATGCTAGTTTAACATTTCTAACAGCTGGGCTGGCCTCAATAACCACACTGAACCAGTCTGATTTGCATTCACTGTTTTCCCTTGGCTTCTTGCTAAGAGCTTGTTTTTTTTTTCGTGCAAAAGAAAAGAAACCTGGTTTCAAAGCCAAAAGGGGTAAGATAAAAGGTGTAAGTGCTCAGCTAGCAAGCTAACATTGAATATATTAGGAAACCAAATAGAAACTGTTGGATTTCAAAGTAAAAATCTGTGAAAATGAAGTGATACAGTACAGTATTAATAGATATGATATAAACCTGATCCAAGAAGTTAATAACACGCAGGCTTAGTAGCTAATTTACAACAATATAGAAGGCTAGACACTTGTAGAGGTACTAGATTAGTATGAATGAATCACAGTGTTGTGTGTTGATCTGAGGATTATGTCTGGAGTTGCCGTGTCCGCATAACGTCTGGCTCTATCGATCCTGTTCGAAAATAATGCAGGCAAGTTATTTATCACGCTCAGCGAGGCACAAATAGATGGCCAAACACAGCTAATACACCTCAAGGTTTGAGGTAGAACCTTTGAGGTACTACACCTCAAAAACAGGAAGTAATCAGTTAAACCCAAAGAAATGCTGATAAATTAGTAATAAATTAGTAATAAATCTGCTGATTTCAACTGTTAGATTAGCTTGCTTTTAACTTATTGAGGTTTGGATTCATTTCAAGTGACCAATCAAATTTCAAGAAGGATTTCAAATGACCAGGATTGAAGTGCTTAAAAAACTATTATGAAGATATTACGTAGGTTTTTTTGGGTTTTTTTTTTTTTGTCAATCATGTAAGCACTTAAACTAGAGATGGAACAAGACACTCAACTTCATTTGAAAAAATACAGTACAATTGATGACATGGTCAAATTGTTTGACCAAATTTGGTGTTAATATGGTGTTATAAGTGTTGCGGAGATATAACCTCACGATCAGTGGCGAGTCGAGATTTCCATCTGGATTGTAAAAAAAAACTGATATGTGTTACGGATCGTTGAGGATCTCTGGACTCCATTTTGAGAACCTGAGCATCATGATATACTATATTAAAAAGTTCCAGCTTATGTAGATGGTGGGTGAAGATGTGAAGAAGTTAAAGTTACACTTTTTTTTTCCCTTTCTGCTCTTTTCGGAACTGTCTTTATGAATATGCAAATGTGGCATTTTAGTCTTTCTTGTGTGGTGAACATATAGAGATTGTGCTGCTCGGGCCACACAAAAGCGACAGATTCTTTACTTTCTTCCACTAAAATTACTGAATAAAATCATATTGGGAATGTTCGGTATGGACAAAACTTTTCTCCCTCTCTCCCTTTTTTTTTTTTTTTTTTTTTAATTTTTTTAGACTTTTACTCAATACACTGCATATTAACCTAGCTTCCTGGTGGTCCAGCGGCAGGATCCTGCGCTCTCGTTGCCGCGGCCCGGGTTCGATTCCTGGGCGGGGTGCTAACCCAGCCACTGAAGAGTTAACTCTCAGTGCCGGTCCCAAGCCTGGATTAAAAGGGAAGGTTGTGTCAGGAAGGGCATCTGGCGTAAAACCTGTACCAAATTGAATTGTGCTGACTAAATGATCCGCTGTGGCGACCCCAAACAGGGAGCAGCTGAATAATAATTAACAGCAATAAATATTAACCTAAATTTTTTTGTTTGCTTTCAACCAAAGCTTGGCTTTATTTAATGTACCATCTATTGCACATGACAATATGACTCATTTCTCTTCAGTATATATTAGAATTATGCAAATGAGTGGCAGTAGCATTTAAAAGCATTGTTTAAATGTTTTAATAACCTCTAACTGACTGCATGATAGATTTTCAGAGTAACTTGCTAACTCAGTTCTAAACTTCTTACACTTATTAAAGCATGAATAGATGCCACTAAACAGTTCTCCAATTTTAACAACTCCTGTTCAAAGAGCTAACATCTACATCTCTGTTCCTGCAGCCCAGACCTATGTGGCTCCTCCAATCCCGGCTAGGCAACACGAGATCCTGGCGAACAGACAGCAGCGCTACTTCCGCATTCCCTTCGTCCGTCCCGGCGATCAGTACAAAGATCCACAGAATAAGAAGAAAGGGTGGTGGTACGCACACTTCGATGGGCCGTGGATCGCCAGGCAGATGGAGCTGCACCCAGAGAAACATCCCATTCTGCTAGTAGCCGGTGAGCACAGCTTGTCTTAAAGGGTACAGTTCTGAAAACCTGTCCTTAGGGCGTCTCAGGTGGTCCAGAGCCTCTCCACATGGCTTCTGCTGGATTTTGCTGTGTCTTTGGAGCTGGGGGTCAAAGCAGAAGATCAGGTTGCTACTCTGCAGTATGGTATCATTACCTGTGCTTGTTATTTTTTTTGTTGTTGTTTTTGAAGGTTTTTACCTCAGTATTTTGTTAAGTCATTTAATAGAACAGTAATTACGAGAAGTTGCTTGATGTCAGCTGTCAAAGAGACACATTGATACACACACACTCAAACAACTGTGTATAAGACGCACCATTGAATCTGTTATACATTCATCAGGTGCATTAGAAGGAACTCTTTTATTGTATTTTAGAATTTAAACTCTATCTATACTTACACTATACTACCAAAAGTTTTGGGATGTCTTCCTTTACATGCACATGAATGTAATATGGAGTTGTCCTGCCCTTTGCAGCTATAACAGCTTCAACTCTTCTGGGAAGGCTTTCCACAAGGTTTAGGAGTGTGTTTATGGGAATTTTTGACCATTCCTCTAGAAGTGCATTTGTGAGGTCAGGCACTGATGTTAGACGAGAAGGTCTGGCTCACAGTCTCTGCTCTAATTCATCCTAAAGGTGTTCTATCAGGTTGAGGTCAGGAGAAGTTCCTCCACACCAAACTCTCTCATCCATGTCTTTATGGATCTTGCTTTGTGCACTGGTGTACAGTCATGTTGGAACAGGAAGGGGTCATCCCCAAACTGTTCCCACAAAATAGGGAGCATGAAATTGTCTAAAATTTCTTGGTATGCTGAAGCATTAAGAGTGTCCCAAAACTTTCATCAATATAGTGTATTACTTACTGCAAAAAAATGTAATCACTTCTTAAAAACTCTACACCATTATTCATGTAAAATGTACTTCTAAAGAATTCCCTGTGTTGGTTTTGTTTCTCTTCACGCTTTGTAGGCAAGGATGACATGGAGATGTGCGAGCTGAATTTAGAGGAGACGGGTCTGCCCCGTAAGCGTGGAGCGGAAATCCTCGGCCGGCAGTTCGAGGAGATCTGGGAGCGCTGCGGAGGAATCCAGTATCTGAGGAACGCTATCGAGAACCGACAGGCACGGCCCACGTACGCCACGGCCATGCTGCAGGACATGCTCAAGTAGACACGCACAATCACACACTCGGTCAGTCGACCGTTAAACCGTGAGAGTGCTGCAGAAACTGCTCGGGTAGCCACACACACACACACACACAATATCTCAACCCTTAAACCGTGACCATACTTCAAGCACACACACTTGAGAAGCACACACACAAAACCAGCCAAGCGATGGCTGTGCCAGATCACATTCAAGCGCACACACACACACACACACACACACACACACAGTCTAGGTATATATTTTTAGTTTGAAGGGAATATTGCAGTTTCTCTAGTCAGATTTTAGATAGAAATTCACCAATGAACTCGTTTTTATCGATAGTTTGCCTTTCGCCTTCTAAATTTTTTCCCCTTTTAATTAATTCCCTTTTCCTTATTTTGTTCTCTTTAAAATTTGTGTGAAATTTACCGTGAATTCTTTTTCTTTCTTTCTTTCTTTCTTTCTTTCTTTCTTTCTTTCTTTCTTTTTTTTCCTTGCACATTTTTTTTTTTTCCCCTCAGTAAATCCATCACTGCAACTTCGAGGCCTTAATAACTGCGACTGCCACAGCGATTCGTTTAAAGACGCGTCCCATGTGTACTATTTTGTATATTATCTGATAAATATTCATAAGCAAGTGTTAATAATTCAGTCATTCCTGTAAGGATATATTCCATTTTTTGTATAGTTATCAAAGCTTCTTAAAAGACATCTAACTTAATTAAAATAGTTTTTTGGTTTCACCAAATGGCGGGCGAAAAAAAAATTGCACACAGATTTAATAATGATAATAGTCTTTTATCATGGGTTTGTTTCTTAATTGTCGTCATGGTAACCATAGGATTTTTTTTGTTTTGTTTTGTTTTTAGTTCACTGTTTACACATGAAAGAAAAAAAATAAAAATAAAAACCAACCCTGGTCTGTAGTTCAGGTCTAAACTCTAAACGATGCACTATATTTTTCTGAAGGATTTTTTCTAGCATTCCTTTAGCTGTACCTGATGATCTTCCAGCTCCAACTGAATGTACAGAGATTTTTACACACAAGTCCTTAAAGAACTAGATCTCGGTTCCTCCAATAACTCTAATCGCACTCGTTCTGCTGAAGTCGTTCTTGAAGTTTTATCGATGCTCAAGAAGGATTAACGTTAATTTCCCAGGAAAAATAAAAGAACTTATAATGATGATAATGTCTAAATTATATTTTGTTGTCGTCGTTAAGAAATGAAGTGTAATGAAATTTATGCAATATTTTATGTGACTAAACCTATTTGGGGGGTTTTTTGGACCAAATATGTATTCTAGCAAATAACTAATGACTCTAATGTCGGGGAGGGGATACGACTTTTGTACTGAGCTAAACATTAGCTGCTGTGTGCATGAACCTCACAAACTGGAATAAACTCCTCCATATTCTCCTCGTCTTGTTCACTTTTTTTTTTTTGTACTCGATAAATTCTCAAATCTGATTGGTCAGAAGGTAATGAGTAACGGAGTTTTACGACAGAGGTAAGTCTTCAGGATAGAGATTATTTTAAATGGTAATAAAAATGAAGGAAATTAGCTTGACCACAAGCTTTAAATGTGATAATATGCAGACAAAAAATATGACTTTAATTAATTGAAATAAAAAATGTTGAATTTGTGATAAAAACAGAAATAAAATGCTTTGGGTTGTGCTTACTTCAATTCTTTTTAATTACATACCCATTATGATATATAAGGTTACACACACACACACACCTTCCTTCCTTCCTTCCTTTCCTTTCCTTCTGTTCTTTCCTTCCTTTCCTCCCATCCTTTCCTTCCTTTCTTGCTTTCATTTCTGTCCTTCCTTCCTTTCTTTTCTTTCTTTCCTTCCTTTCTGTCCCTCCTTTCTTCCTTTCCTTCCTTCCTTTTCTTCCTTCATTCTTTCCTTCCCTTCCCTCCTTTCCTTCCTTTCTTTCCTTTTTTCCTTCCATCCTTTCCTTCCTTTTTTGTCCTTCCTTCCTTTCCTTCCTTCCTTTCTTGCCTTTATTTCTGTTCTTTCTTTCCTTCTCTTCCTTTCTGCCCCTCCTTTCTTCCTTTCCTCCCATACTTTCCTTTGTTTCCTTCCTTCCCTCTCCTTCCTTTGTTTCCTTCCTTTCTGTCCTTCCTTCCTTTTATTCCTTACTGTCCTTTTTGTCCTTCCTTTCCTTCCTTTTTGTCCTTCCTTTTTTCTTTCCTTTCCTTACTTTCTGTCCTTCCTTTCTTTCCTTCCTTCCTATCCTTCCTCCACACACACACACACACACACACACAAATCTTCAATATTTCTGTTTTAAATGTTGCTTTACTATTCAAGATTCTGTATTATCCCCTAAGTCCCTATTTAAATCTAAGCAAATGTCTGATATTGTCCAAGTTAACCGCTTTGTCCAGGTTGGAGTTTCCTCATGTTTAATCTTTTTCTATTGAAGCGTGTGATCAGACGACGGATTAGGTTTAAAACAGATCATAAGGCTTTGCACAAACCTGGAGTGAAGTCCATGCCAGATGGAGTACACGCTGTTATTAAAGCAAAAAAAGAACTAAATATTAAGAAGCTCTAAAATCCAGTGATATATCCTGTATTAAATTAGAAATGAACTGGAAATAGAAGCATTTTCAGTTGTAAAGTCTTGGAATTTAATGAACTCATTAAGCCTTAATTGACTCATTAGAACTTGTTAGGCACATCCAGAATTGTCATTACGATGAATCATTTCAGAGCATGATAAATTCTCAGAGTCTTTAAACACTCAGGGCTCATGGGATACTCTTAACAGCTGACTAAAGGATCCCAAAACTGAAGCTAATTGATGCTTAGAAAGCAGAGGAAGGAATATAAAAAGATATTAGAAGTGCTTCACTCTCCAAAATGTCATTAAGAAGTGGGATTTAATGCAAAAGATCTTGGAAAATAAAACGGGTCAGGCGTCAGATGGAAAACCCCGAATGACAACAGGAAGGTTTATCTGACACAGGAGAGGAGGTGCAGTGGGCTACTGTGCAGCATAAAGCTGATCTACATGGGAGATTCATCAGAATGGAAACTTCTGGGAGTTCGGAATGGCGCTGACAATTCTCTGACTGAAACATCAACAATTTCTTCAAGGAATACTTTCAATAGGAAGGTACAATGTTGTAATATCTGCTAAAGGGGGTGGTACTGTCTCAGTATGGGCTCCAAAATCTCAGCACAATTACTATTTTCTTTCTTTCTTTTCTTATTTCCCTTCCCTCCTTTCCTTCCTTCCCTTCCATCCTTTCATTCCATTCTTTCCTTCCTTTCTGTCCTTCCTTCCCTTGCCTACTTTCCTTCCATCTTTCCTTCTTTTATTTCCTTTCTTCCCTTTCTTTCTTCCTTTTCTTCCTTTCTGCCCTTTCTTCCCTTCCATTGTTTCCTTCATTCCTTCCTTTCTGTCCTTCCTTCCCTTCTTTCCTTTCTGTCCTTCCTTCCCTTCCATTCTGTCCTTCCTTCCTTCCTTCCTTCCTTCCTTCCTTCCTTCCTTCCTTCCTCCCTCCCTCCTTTCATTCCTTCCTTTCTGTCCTTCCTTCCATTCTCTTCTTTCCTTCCTTCCTTTCCTTCCTTCCTTCTTTTCTGTCCTTCCTTTCTTTCCTTCCTTCCCTTCCATCCTTTCATTCCATTCTTTCCTTCCATCTTTCCTTCCTTCTTTCCTTCCTTTATTTCCTTCCTTTCCTTTCTTTCTTCCTTTTCTTCCTTTCTGCCCTTTCTTCCCTTCTTTCCTTCCATTGTTTCCTTATTTCCTTCCTTCCTTTCTTCCTTTCCTTCCTTCCTTCCTTCCTTCCTCCTTCCATTCTCTTCTTTCCTTCCTTCCTTTCCTTCCTTCATTCCTTCCTTCCCTTCCCTCCTTTCCTTCCATCATTTCCTTCCTTCTTCCTTCGTTTCTGTCCTTTATGTCCTTTCTGTTCTTCCTTCCTTCCTTCCTCCCTCCCTCCCTCCCTCCCTCCCTTCCTTCCTTCCTTCCTTCCTTCCTTCCTTCCTTCCTTCCTTCCTTCTTCCATTCTCTTCTTTCCTTCCTTCCTTTCCTTCCTTCATTCCTTCCTTCCCTTCCCTCCTTTCCTTCCATCATTTCCTTCCTTCTTCCTTCGTTTCTGTCCTTTATGTCCTTTCTGTTCTTCCTCCCTCCCTCCCTCCCTTCCTTCCTTCCTTCCTTCCTTCCTTCCTTCCTTCCTTCCTTCCTTCCTTCCTAAAGACAAATTAAATTTGTCTTTATTTCTCCCCACTTCCTGTATTGTCATTTAACCCCCAAGTGCACAAACTTTTGCACACAGCTGTATATTTACCAATCAGTCAAGTCTTTATGGAATAAGGAAGCCGAGAAAACACGGCTCTTCTGCAGTCATATTTTAAGCAGAAAGCTTAAATCTCAGCTCGTAAACATTATGGTGTCAAAGGGATTGATGCTGTTTAAAAAAAAAACTGCTGTTTTTATGTTTCCTGTTTTTAAAAGACTTGTGCACAGTGATGTAACTATTTTCTTTAGCATAAAGGCATAGAGTTATTTCATTGTAATAACAGACCAGAGTTATTACTCTAAATCGCATGGTACATATCAGATGTAAAAGCTATTAAAAATGCTTTTGATTGCGTCTTTCCTACGTCATATCATTAATTCCACCACCCTGACCATAGACCACAGGACTTTTCTCTTCTTTTTCTAAACCATGACCTCTGAGTGAATCATTCAACTTACTTCCTCTACTTATTATCTTTATAAACGGAGACAGGGAGGAGGTAATATGTCACGTAATTCTCGCTCTTGTGGCATCCATTTCCATATTGAAATTTTGTCATTATACAGATGGAGGCTTTGTAGCACAACAGTCTTTCAATGGCGTATTAAGAATTAGCAGCAGAAGTCATTAACTGTAACAATGAGCAGCATAGAGCTTAGAGCGCTTCTTTGATTACAGCTAAAATTAATAAATGGAAATTTACAAGCAAATCTTACAAGGAAAAAAAAAATGTTTTTTTCCCTCCTACAAACCCTGTTTTGTCTGAAGCGACTTTATTTACACAGCTATGTTTAGTCTGATTTGGGTCGAGACTAACCCCAGAAAACACCGTGTTCAAAATATTTTGTTTGGGAATGTTGATGAGTATAAACACATCAGCTTTATACTCTTCCTCTGATAGACATAACACTGATGCACTGGCAGTGAGGAAAACAACACCTGAGCACCGGTTTTGTTTTGTTTTTTCCTATTTCTGAACAGCCCTTAATGTCTCTACCTCATGTTCCATTTTGCCGATAAGTAGTTCATGACATTATGTAGACACTTGAACGTGTGAATAATCCTCCACTCCAGTGGGTTAAAAAAATAAAAAATCAAATGCAGATAACAGCACACATTAAAACACTACTGCAAAACAGGTCTTTTTTCTTTCTTTCTTTCTTTCGTTCTTTTTCCTTCCTTCCTTCCTTCCTTCCTTTTCTTCTTTCCTTAATGTCCTTCCTTCCCCTTCCTCCTTTCCTTCCTTCCTTCCTTCCTTCCTTTCTTCCTCCCTCCCTTCCTTCCCTTCCTATGCTTCCTTCCCTTCACTCCCTTCCTTATTTTCCTTCCTTTCTGTCTTTCCTTCCCTCCCTTCCTTTCTGTCCTTCCTTCATCTCCTTCCATTCCTTCCTTTCTGTCCTTCCATTCTTTCCTTCCTTCCTTCCTTTCCTTTCCTTCCTCACCTTCCCTCCTTTCCTTCCATTTCTTTCTTTCTGTCCTTCCTTTCCTTCCCTCCTTTCCTTTGCTTTCCTTTCTATTCCTTCCTCCCTCCCTCCCTCCCTCATACTCCTTGTGTTCCTCATACTCTCTCAAAGCCTTCAAATTGCGAACAAGAAAAAAGAAAGGCATATATTCTAGATACTCTTTTCTTTTGTAGGTGCTTTAAAGTTGGGCGCCATTAAATCCAAAACACACCCAAACATTGTAGTATTAACACCAGCCATAATTCAGAAATATAATATCACCTTGGATCAGGCTTGGGAGTTTTTGTATGAGCGAGAATGTGCAGCGATCGCCATTATTAGGTGGAACTGATGGAAATTATGGCATTTCCATTCCT
Organism: Hemibagrus wyckioides; assembly: GCF_019097595.1. Classification (NCBI taxonomy): domain Eukaryota; kingdom Metazoa; phylum Chordata; class Actinopteri; order Siluriformes; family Bagridae; genus Hemibagrus; species Hemibagrus wyckioides. Next base: position 36,939,261 of record NC_080715.1, on the reverse strand, counting down.
CATTGAAAGCTGTCGAGGTCTGCTGTCTGCATGATTGACTCTTAAGACCTGGCGGTGCACTTTTCCTGTAAAAACATCAAGAATAGAAAGAAATATAGAGAAAATATACAGTGGGGAAAAATAAAACTATACATTTTCTGAAAGAGACGTCTGTAAAAGAAGATCAGTCAATTTTTCTGGGGGTTTTTTCCTTCATTTTTTAACCAATCGAATCGGTCCGTTCCGTATGTCGATGTTCATGATGGTTAAATGTAATAACTGTGCATTGATTTGCACTAAGCGCTCTACATCGCAATTATATGCCTGTAACAAACATTAATTATAAACAAGAATCCCTTTTACAGCTAAACTAACTAGCGGTATTGACAACAGATCAAAGCTTTAATCCTTCCACTCATGGATTCTGTGCAGGAACGATATCTGGAACTGTGGATAAGGGGGGAGGGGGAAACTGTACGGAAAACAAAAATCCTTCAAATCATTATGGTGAAAGAAGAATGCAGTGGAAGATTAATTAATTAGTGTCAAACTAAATGTCTGTATGATTAAAGCCTCCATTACCAGTATATGTCATTATGGTGAAACGGGTGGTCTGTATTTATCATTTAGATTTAAAATTGCCCCTATATGCAATATTAATATTGTGTTGGTCCCCCTTTTTGCTGCCAAAACAGCCCTGACCCGTCAAGTACTGTGTATTCTGACACCTTTCTATCAGAACCAGCATTAACTTCTTCAGCAATTTGAGCAACAGCAGCTCATCTGTTGGATCGGATCACACGGGCCAGCCTTCGCTCTCCAATGAGCCTTGGCCGCCCATGACCCTGTCACCGGTTCCTTCCTTGGACCACTTTTGATAGATACTGACCACTGCAGACCGGGAACACCCCACAAGAGCTGCAGTTTTGGAGATGCTCTGATCCAGTGGTCTAGCCATCACAATTTGGCCCTTCGTCAAACTCGCTCAAAATACTTACTCTTGTCCATTTTTCCTGCTTCTAACACATCAACTTTGAGGACAAAATGTTCACTTGCTGCCTAATATATCCCACCCACTAACAGGTGCCATGATGAGGAGATCATCAGTCTTATTCACTTCACCTCTCAGTGTTCATAATGTTATGCCTGATCAGTGTATGTTGATTTCTAATATAATTCAAATGGTGATATTTTATTCATTAACATGAACTAATTAGCTTCATCTATTGGTACCAGTCATCCATCCATTCTTTTTGGAACCTCTGATCCTACACAGGGTCTATCCCAGGGCACTCCATGCACAAGGTGGTGGATACTTTGTAGATGGGGTGCCAACCCATCACAGGGCATAATCACACACACACTACAGACAATTTAGAGATGCCATTCATCCTACAACACATGTTTTTGGACTGGGGAGGAAATCGGAGAAACCAGAGGAAACCTGTGAGGCATGGAGAGAACATACAAACTCCACAAACACAGGAGGCGGATGCAGGATTCAAACCCCCCAAACCTGGATAATATTACTCCACCAATATATTACTAGACTTTGATAACAAGATGAGATGACATACAAGTTCATATTTCTTTGACCAGCAGCAATATTAGGACATGGTGAAGGGATCTACTCAGCACCTCTCTCTATCAGGATATCTAAAAGGGTCATGAGAGACAGATATACAGCTGTAGGTAGGTAAAGTGTTTATTAAAGTTTGGCAGATGATATAGAGTGTCTTAACAGTCTGACTATTCTGCCTTAATAGCTTTTGTGTAAAGAAACATATCAGCGGTGCTGGATGTCATGTGACACAGGAATAAGTTATCTGTCTGGAAATTTGAGCTCAAAAAACAAACACTTTAAAAACCAGAAACAAAAATCAACACACTCCCATTCCTGAACTTTCAGCATCTCAAGCTTCAAGGTTCAACTTCATACATCACAGCAGCTCAGAAGAGGAAATACTTGTTAAATTTTGTCCTTGGATTTTTTTAGCATTAATCCAAAGAAAATGTTTCTCCTTGGCTGGTGTTCTGCCCTTGATTAAGCACTTCATCAGTAGAAACGGCATTTATTGAGGTAATATTACAAAATTTTACTCCTTTTATTTTACAGGATCAAGATTGAATGAGGTTTTACCTCACGACCAGGAGATCCTCACCTAATACACGTGGCTTACTTCAAATTAAAATAACCTATTTTAGAATGAATGAGAAAACCACAAACTAGAAGAAGACATTGAAGCTTGTAATGATTTACTGTCTGTGGAGCAGAGAGAAACAACTTATTGCCTCAGGAGTGTTCCTGAGTTGAAATTAAGCTTTGCTCTCTTCACACATTCAGTGTGCTTGATTAAGGGTTAAAGATACAAGATCTTTTTCTTTTTTCTTTTTTATTTAATAAGAACTCATTTTCATTGCTCACCATGCTTGAGCAACTGCAATTTTTTTTAAAGGTCCCATTATTCCCCAAAAAGTCCTACAGTGCAGACTATTGAATTCATGCTGATTCATTAGTTGGTCTAATCATTAAAACATCATCCGGTGCTGCTGGATTGAATATGATGGATTTGTTCTGGGCAGTATATATATATATATATATATATATATATATATATGTGTGTGAGAGAGAGAGAGAGAGAGAGAGAGAGAGAGAGAGAAGCCTTTATAGAAGATGTTAATGAGTCCATCAGAAGACCTCAGTGACACAACACCCTTTTAATCTGTGACTTTTAATGACCTCTGTGACGGGGTCATACAGCCGAGTGCTGCTCTAATGTAAAAATGTCCTTCTGTTGCAGATTTCTGTGTCTTCCACTGCTCTGTCATCACACAGGGTAAATGAGGTGTTTGTTTTTTTTGTGCAGTATTTATGAGTCGTGATTTTGTGTGGTACATACACCAGTCAGGCATAACATTATGACCAACTGCCTAATATTGTGTTGGTCCCCCTTTTGTTGCCTGAACAGCTCTGACCCGTCCTGCACTGTGTATTCTGACTCCTTTCTATCAGAACCAGCATTAACTTCTTTAGCAATTTGAGCAACAGTAGCTCGTCTGTTAGATCGGATCACACGGGCCAGCCTTCACTCTCCACGTGCATCAATGAGCCTTGGCCACTCATGACCCTGTCACCGATTCACCACTGTTCCTTCCTTGGACCACTTTTGATAGATACTGACCACTGAAGACCGGGAACACCCCACAAGAGCTGCAGTTTTGGAGATGTTCTGATCCAGTGGTCTGTGTAAGTAACCTTTATTTGTCACATATAAATTACTGCACAGTGAAATTTTTTCTTCACATATCCCATCCTCGAAAGGTTGGGGTCAGAGCGTAGGGTCAGCTATGATGCCCTGCTCAAGGGCCCAACAGTGGCAGCTTGGCAGTGCTGGGGCTTGAACCCTGATCGTCAACCCAGAGCCTTAACCAGCTACCACCGCTTCTCAAGCTTTACATTAAATAGCTAACTTCATATTCTGGCAAAGCTGAAAATCATGCTGCTGTGTATTTATTTCTTTATTATTTATACATTTTTTTAATGTCAAGAAAGTATTAAGAGACACATCCAAAGACACAGCATCCAAAAGAGCATTTTTTTAGTACCATCTAGACCCCGAAAAAGACAAAACTTTAACCCTTCTGTTGTCCTTGAGGTCAAATTTGACCTGTTTTCAAATGCTTTTCTAGTTTTATTCCATGTTTATTGACCATAAATTACAAAAAGAATTGTGTATTGTGTATATTGTGTAATATACTTTTATTATTTTATTTTATTTTATTTTTACTTTTCACTTATATTTTATTTCACATTGATATTTTTGAATACAACACATCTTGAATACATAGATTATTTCATTTATTTTTCTTCTTATATTCCTTCTTTCCATCTTATCTTAATAGGTTTAAATGAAGTTAATTAAAAAGGATAACACAGAATTATGTGATCATTTCACATATCATCATTTTCACATTTCATGCTTAAAAAAACAGACGATACGAAGGGAAAGCTATTAGAAATGCTGACAAATATAATATGATGTAACATAAAAGCAAGAAACTAAAATTAAAATGACAAGTAAAAATCTACGATACATTAAAATCAATATCTAATAGCTGTTTATTATATTGGCTGTGTTATATTGCTGCATGATTTGCATTAATGATCGCATTAATCGCTGCAAATTTGGTTTAATGTTGCTTCAGAAGCTGATAAAATACCACGTGATCCAGCACATCTTGTTCATTTGTTTTATATTGTGCTCTGTCAGTTACTCATGCACAAATATTTCATTCCTACTTTTCTTTTCTATAAAGGTAGGTTGCTGACCAAAAGGATAAGCTAAAGGATGAGCTGACCAGGCAATCACTTACAGCTCACTTTATCTAGGTGTTTTTCATAATTTTATCTGGGAAAAATATCTCAAATGAAGGTTTTTATGTGAATGCATAGCTACTTGTGTAACATTCATGTAACTTTGAATATTTTGTAACTCTGAGGTCTGAGTAGTGATGTGCATCCTGGTACAGTGCCAAAGAATTTCGAAGCATTTCCGGAAGCCTGCAGTGTCTCCCTAGGGTATGAATATTGTCGTTTTTCCATGGGCCATGTGATGATCTCTTTGTCTTTAATTTCATGATTGCAATTTTGTCCAGAATGTTAGATCATGTAGAGTAAAATGATGGGATAAAATCATCTGGATTCAAGTACAAATCCGAGCCAGGGTCGAGTTGTTCATAACGGCGTTTGAGAAAGCACCTGAAGTTTGCGATGAAATAATATGTCCGTATTGAGCAGGTAGAGTCGACGTGCTGGGTGAAGAGTGAGGAGTGACACCGAACAGAACTGGGAAATGGTCCGAAAAGCATGAATCACCCTCATCCCTGATAGTGGGAAGGAGGCCTAATGAAATCACTAGGTTTTTCCTACACTCTGTATTCAGATGAGATGGTGTTAAAGATTTCTCACGTCAGCTGAAAAAGTTGAACGTTGGGGTCAGCAGCTGCGCTCTTGTTCGTCATTTGGAAAACCTTGGAGTTCTTTTGGTTAAATCGTCCTCCTCTTTTCATTCTATCGCTCTCGTTTTGACAGGTTCAGCCGCCTCCACATCTACAGGCGGTCATATCATTTTCCCCTGTAGGTAATAACTCATATTCTTCAGCAGGTGCTGCTTTTATCACAGGTGCATCTGTTTGAACCAACCCTACGTCTGGTGAAGACTTCATCCCAGGTGTCTGTTCTGAGACTGAACATGAACTTTCTTCCATTTCAGACATTATTCGAGTTTTATTTTGATGCAGGATAATTAAATGCTTAAAATGTATGCTCATATTCTTGCTGGGGAAAATAATAGCACCAGTGCATGTATTTATTCATATTCACTCATATATATATATATATATATATATATATATATATATATATATAGCATCAATGCATTTCAATTGCATATAGGGATTTACAGCAATAATGAAATGGCTTACTCTGAGTGGGTATAACCGATCAACCTTGAGGTTCACATCAAATTCAACCTTTCTCAGTAATTTTAGCTTCCTTGGCAGGAGATGAGTCTTGCTCTTCCTTCACCACCGCCTTCATGTTGTCATCAGGTTGTCTTTCATCCCAAATGTCATCTGAATTGTCCTCAAACATCTTCATAATAGCCACTTATTTTTTTATTTCAAATGCCTATTCATTAGTTTCTCCTATGAAAACCAGTTCAGTCGGTTCATCTTCATGATGAGAATAACCCACATTGTTGACCTCTGCAGACTGATGATAATTAGTGTTCTGACCAGGTTTATTAACCTTTTCCTTCAGCTTTTTCCTCTTGTTTCTTTACAGAGTGTAGACTATTATTCAGATGTTAATGTAATTTTAAAATTATGTATCTAGTTCTGTTTCTTTGGTGTCTTTGGTGTCTTTCGCAGGTTGTCCTGCCCCATCATCAGCTTCTGGTTTATGCGTCACCGATTTCACTAATAGTTTTTACTGCTTAGACTCTTCATCATCGTCTTCACATCGGTTGGAAGAACCTCTGGCTCATAAGGAACCCAGATTTAACCCAAATTTACCTTTTCCATTTTGTGTTGCAGGAACGTTGTTTTACAATGTTTATAAAATGTTAAAATGACTAGCTTTCGTTTAGTTTAGAATGTTGCTACATTATTTAAAGGTTTCTCCTAACTTTATATTATAACGTTTTTTGAACATTTAGTTTTTAACTATTCTAAGAACGTTAAAATGTCTAGTTTTCTTATATTTTAGAATGTTACAACATTATTTAAAGGTTTCGAAAACGTTCAATGTACAACATTCTGCTAACTTTATTTTATAACATTTAAAAAAAAAACAAAAAAAACATTTATTTTTAACTATTTTAAGAACGTTAAAATTTTCTTTTAGTTTAAAATCCTACACCATTATTTAAAGGTTCTGAAAATGTTTAGTGTACAACATTCTTCTAACTTTATTTTATAACATTTTTTAAACATCTATTTTTTTTAAATGATAAGAACGTTAAAATGTCCAGTTTTCTTATAGGTCAGAATGTTACAACATTATTTTAAGGTTACGAAAACGTTCAATGTCCAATAATAATATAATGTAATGTAAATGTTTTTTTGAACGTTTATTTTTAAATATTCTAAAAACATTAAAATGCCTAGTTTTCTTATGGCGATTCCAACATTATTTAAAGATTAGTAAAAACGTTTTATACAGCATTCTTCTATTCATAGTATAAGCACATTGACATATTCAGCTTTCTTCTGGAGATTAGATGTTATTGAAAGGTTCTTTTGAAAGCTTCTTTTTAACGTTCTTTTGAAGGTTTATTTATAATACAGCGACTACATGAACATGTCCAGTATTCCTAACACGAATAGGACATATGATCGATAAAAAAATGTTAGCGTTAATAATATTGCGTGCACGCAGTGTTGTGCGCACGTGTCACGACACCAATTAACGACAAACCACTTGATTGACACTTGAGGTTGATTAAAAGCTCTCGTGCGTGGTCAGTAGCGTCTTGTGCTCAGATTCAAGCAGCTACTTAAGCTAGTTTGTGGAAATGGTGGGAAGAAAGAATCCAGCTGAACTGCAGGTTATATCAGACGTTTCTTTCATATTGAAAACCTGGAATAAACTTTCCCCTAAAGTTTTTACCCCAGCGCTCAAGGTTTGAACGTCTGTATGACGTTGAACTTGGCTACAAAGCTACAGTAATTAGCAAGAACACTCAAAGCCCGGAAGTCACACTAACTGTGAGTATCCCTAATACACGGAAGTGCACTGTTTCATGGACATACACTGTGTAATTAGGTTTCGTTTTATGGAGGCCTGGTGTAATCTGTAAGTAGTACATAAACAATGGGAGTCATTGTTTGGAGGCCCTGGTGTAACATTCTTGTCCTTCACACACAAACACACACACTGAAGAGGTTTTATCCTCTACTCAGGTGGAAACTAAACCTCAAAGGGAAAGCCCTGCACAGTTGCTGTATGTTTCCTATTATTTGTTACTTTTGGACCTAAATATATCTAGTGTTATTGAAAGGTAAAATTGTAAATTATTCATTGTTTTCAGTGGCTCTTTTTGGAGGGAAAATGTCTTGAAACAAATGTCTCTCTGGTGAAAAAGGCTCTTCGTCTTCATTTCTCAGATCGTCATCAATTTTGTTTAAACGCTGTTCCTAGGTTTGGTGTCTCTTTCTGTTACCATGATAGAATTTTTTTGTTTCTGTTTCTGTCACCGCAGTCTCAAATCCATGTTTGTCACTTTAACCTCTATTTAAAGTTTTTCAACCATTCAACCTCACTGGTTCTGCTTCTTCACCCTTGTAGAAACCAAATCCAATGAATCTGTGTACATCACGTCTGTTAAAGTAACACAAATTCTCAAAATTGACCTGCACAAAGCAGAAACGAAGCATAATCGATGTGAAGTACGGTTAAATTTCCAGCCGTGTTCAATAACATCAAATCCCTCGAACTGTTATCATACACGTCCGCGTGGCCTAATTAGCATATCACAGTGATGATGGATTCTCAGATTCAGTCGAATCGTAAGAAATAAGTCACAGATTCAGTGAATAAACATGCACTATATTGCCAAAAGTTTTGGGACACCTCTCCAAATCATTGAATTCAGGTGTTGTTTTTCAGGGATTGGACTCGGCCTCTTAGTTCCAATGAAAGGAACTCTTAATGCTTCAGCATACCAAGACATTCTGGACAATTTCATGCGCCCAACTTTGTGGGAACAGTTTGCGAAGTCTGCCTTAACATGAATTTAATATGAAGTTGGCCAGCTTCAACTCTTCTGGGAAGGCTTTCCACAAGGATTAGGAGTGTGTTTATGGGAATTTTGACCATTCCTCTAGAAGTGCGTTTGTGAGGTCAGGCACTGATGCTGGACAAGAAGGCCTGGCTCACAGTCTCCACTCTAATTCATCCACACCAAACTCACTCATCCATGTCTTTATGGACCTTGCTTTGTGCACTGGTGTGCAGTCATGTTGGAACAGGAAGGGGTCATCCCCAAACTGTTCCCACAAAGTTGGGAGCATGAAATTGTCCAAAATGTCTTGGTATGCTGAAGCATTAAGAGTTCCTTTCACTGGAACTAAGAGGCCGAGCCCAACCCCTGAAAAACAACACCTGAATTCAATGATTTGGAGGGGTGTCCCAAAACCTTTGGCAATATAGTGTAGCTTCAGAAATGACAAAGTGGAAGGAATTGAAATGCATCCTGCAGTTGAAATCGGATAAAAAACCTGGCATCTTTCTTACCTGATGGGTAAGTTGGCTTCAAGCCATTTTGTTTCTCTTCGCTCCCAGTTTAGACTCACATGATACTGCATAATATTTTGGTTTGCTGAACGCTGAAAGCAGGCTAATTTGTTACAAATCAGAGTTGTTTTTGTTGGCAAATGGAATAATCATTACAATTAAAACAGTTTTCAGTGCAAATCAATGCACGCTCTGCCATATATTGCTTATGAGCTCGAATGCGATAAAATAATTATTCAAGCACCCTGTCTTTGACAAGACATTTACACTGAACTATCTTGAGCCATTTAGCAGCCGTTAGGCTAATAACCTGCGTTTTGTCAGTTTGTGCATCGAGCCACTAGCTTTGTTTTGATGTGATGTTTTTAATGCTTTTTAGGGAAATGTCCGGCATGTCTTTGTTTGGCCATTTGCTTTTATGGTCATGTGACCTGAATACATTTGCATTCATAATAGTGGTTAAGCAAGATATTCAGATAAATGAGCTTGTTTCTTTTTAGGTGTACATGTTTGTTATTGTTTTATAGTGATATTACACATCCAAAAGACTTTTTACATCACTGATCTGACTTAAATTACTTTAAGAGTTTCAGAGTCCTTTACTTTAAAATAATTCACCTTTCTTTGGTTTCACTCTCTCTGGAAGTATTTTAGTCAGCTTCTTTTCTCTTTTTTTGTGGGATTTGTTGTAACTGGAAATTCAGTGACGTGAAAGAGAGCAGTTGCTGTTGTGGTGGCTTGTGTTGAAAGATATTGTATGATGCATTATTAGGACATTGGTTGGGAAATGGGTCAGGCCTCTTTTGGGTGTCATGATGTTCCCTTGGTGAAATGAGAGTCAGAGCGAGATTACAATCTAGGCCATCTTTGTCCTCTTGACTTGTATCCTCGCTGGATGGCTCAGTGGTGGACACTGTGGGAGAGACGTCTGCTTTTGTTGGCTGTTTTTCTCCTTGTGTTATTTTGTGTGTGAAAAAACACCACACGGATCTAAGAGCGTGTCCTTCTCATCTTCGGTGAGAGAATTTCCACAACCTGTATTTTCTCCAGAAATTGTTGCCTTGGTTATTAAGGTTAATATAAAATGCTATACAGCATCACCTCAGCTAAACTTCAAGGTCTGGTGGTGAAGTTGCTGGTGATGTTAACATTTTGTCTGGTGTGACTGGAAAATAATATCTGGGGGAAAAGAAAAAAAGAGAAGCTTATCAAAAACCAGACACTTTGAAATATATATTGAACCGTTTTGCTTTGGGGAAGCGTTGAGATAATTTAATGGCATGTATTTTTAATTAGATTTCACAAAAATGACTCGGCTTGAGGTGGAGTTTAATTATTCAGCACTCCTGGCTGCATGAGTCGAGACAATCGCCTGCCTTTGGGCTCAAAAGTCGGTGTATTGAGGTCAACTGGCAAAGAGGACTCCTCACTTGGTGCATTTTATCACGGTTTCCCTCAGGCTTGGACTTCCTGATGAAGCTCCTGTAAGTGGACTGATGTCTGAAATAAGTGACAGTGAGATGAAGGTTCCTCCGGAGCTGTGAAGTGTTTAAGTTAAGGCTTAAATGATACAGTACTTAATAAGCTCGCGCCTCAGAAGCAGGGTTAGCGCTTCTTCGGTGCTGTGCTGCGTACGGCGTGAAAAGACGAGATACTTAGCAACAGCAATCGATCAGACGGCATGTGAAAATGCCACGGAAACACACACACAGCTCCTCAAGATATGGACATAGTGGTCACGCAGTCACGCTTCTACACAAGTAAACACACATCTCTATGTGCTTGAAAGAATTATTCCTGTCATTACAGCCAGTTTTTTTCTTGGCTATTTCTCCATCTCAGGAGCTTTAAATCAGCCACAGAGCCATTATTTAAAGTGGCCATACGCTGTATTTATCTATTCATGTATGCTGACGCTGCAAATAATCCAGGGTTTACTAATGGACAGTGTGAAAGGTCAGATTATAAAACCCAGGATTAGTTAAAAAGTGTGAAACGTGACGCAGGGTTGTATACGTATGGTGATGAGTTGTGTGTCTCAGATTCGCACTGTTTCTAAGCACGTAGCGCGTAGGACCTGTGAGCAGTGCGTCATCCAACTAATGACTCAACCCCCAATCAACAAGCTTTAGTCGAAAGGATACGGCTTTTTGCCTTTGACTACAGAAAATGGCCCTCCCTGTGTTGAGGCTCAGACTTCCAGTTTTCCCAGAGCTATGATGTCTTTAAACCCAAAGAGGTCATCAATGACATCCTGCAGGACTGTATGTGGGAGAGAAAATGCAACACACACACACACACGCACAAAATAAAAGAGCTTTATGTTCAGTCAGATGTTGTTTTGCTAATTAGTGGCTCTACCAACTGTTGCTATGCTTCAGGTTATTTTTAAGAGTGCCTGGATTTGGCAGGAATAAAATAGCATACTGTTCTTAGTTAATATATCTCAATTCCCCAGCAAGGGTGCAGAAAATATTATACTTTAGTGTAGATCATATATGAAAAGCATTCTCAGCAAAAAATGCTACTTTAAAATGTATTGGTATACTGTATATTATTGGAAAAGTGGAATTTGCTCCTGTTTGGTTGTTTCCATGTTGATGATTGAATGCCTGTCATGTTCCACTCCACAGTGGTGGTTAATACGAAGCTCATATAAAAGTACACAATCAGGAATTTGAAGAATTTGTCGTGTTTTATAAGTATTTCTGTTTTTCCAAGCTTACTAGGGGCGAGATATTCATAGAAAAGTTCAAAAAACTGTTGTTGTTTTTCCACACGAGTCTTTGTATCTTCAAAGTAAATCTTGATATCAAACCCATTTCTGTTCTCTGAGATGCCCCAAGTGCTTGTTCATTAGCATTTATAATTTAAAAGCATCATTTTCAACCACTACAATTCTGTGTAAGGTTATCCAACAGAGGGAAAAACACACGTCTGAAATACACTGAACGCTAATGCTAGAGTCCTGATTCATTTTCTATCAGACTTGTGATTATAAAATCACTGGTTTGTTCATACTGATTGAAAATGTCTGATAAGTCATTTGAACCCTAGTGTATTGGTACGAAGGGATTAAACTGTAAAGAAATCGCAAATGAGGCTAATGGTGATGAGGATATTGTCTTTGGAAGACACTTTTGAGGTTTCTAAAGAGTATATTGAAAGTTTACATGAAAAAATAAAGTTATTATACGTTAAGACAAGCTCAATACTCTAGAAAACTATAAATAGTCCAAAATAATAATTACATTTATTAACGAAATTCAAGTATTTTTCACCCCTGGATAACTTCCAGTATGTAACTGGCATTAAATTGTTTGAAATTTGTTTTTCAAGACAAGGAAAGTTGAATGAAGAGAGAACAAATCCAAAATTAGTAAAAGTTCCAGCACTGGGGTTCAGTGGCGTATTGAAATCGGTAGCCTGCTCCTTGTTATCTATGTTTTCTGAGCTAATTGAACTATTGTTCCTTCAGCACTTTAGCGGTTGCTCTCAGTAAATTAAACAAAGTACCTTAAGTATAGCATTTAATTAACTGTCCGGCGTCTAGTGAGTCTCGTCTGGTGTTGCCATGCTAATGAGCCAAACATAATAGTCGCATAGCAGATGCATTTGGGGGGTGTCTTTTTAATGTGTACACCAGTTAGCATCTAAGCTTAATCAAACAAAAGGTAGCAGGTTGTAGTTAAGGGTTTTGCTGAAGAGCACTGTAGTCCTTGCTGTAGTGGATTGCTAACTGCTGCGTTTTCTTAGTAAGTGCTGTGCTAAAACGTCCACCTGGTCTTGTAGGTTATGGTACTGAGAGGAATTTGCATCACCAAGTAGCTTCTCGCATCCAGTATCATCCAGAATGTCATTTTAACTAAAGATTTTTCAGACATCATATTGGCCAACTGTATTTCCTGTCTATAGAACATGTTTGAGCCTATAATTTCCTCAGTATAGGCTCAAACATGTCCTATAGCACAGATTGATTTGGACAATTTTTCACTCTGATAGTTTATGGTGAGTCCAGAAGATGGTTTGAACCAACTTTCAGTCCAACATGATATTCAAGACCCTGTCGGCTCTCCAGTTTAACTTCTACACATTTCAGTGCTGTAAGCTAGTTAGGCAACGTGTTCCATAGTTCATTGTCCTGCAGATAAACACCCTGCCGTGTCATTATGTTAAAACACTCGCGGGTTGTTGTGAATGATTCATGGTGGAATATTAAATGAGTTTTCATTAGTCAGGCTTTGATGAAAGATTTCATGTAGCTTCTCCATATGGTGCAATGTGCCAGCTTTATAGATATGGCAGGGAAAAGTGTGGAACAGAATTATTACGGCAAATGTATTATTTCCTGTAAAGACTTGTCTAGATTCCGTATCAGCTATGACTTCAGGGTGTCCGGTTTGCTCTTTTCACTTCCTCTTTAGGGGGTTCTTGGAGTTCCTCCACTGGGTATTTCTGGGTAGTTCAATGGTTTCTTCCTGTAGTATTCTTCCCTAGGGTTTGTCTAGTTTCCTCTTTTGGGGCTTCTTTAGTTTCTTCCTGTAAAGCCTCTGTAGATCTCAGAATTCTCTAGGTGCATCCTCTTATGCTTATCTACTTTCCTCTTTATCGGTTATTGGAGGAACTTATTAGGTTTTGGTGGAGGTTTTCCCTGTTGGTCCCTTTGGGGCATAACAGTAGCAGCATCATCAGTGATTAGATAAATTACATGGCTAAGGTGGCTAAATTGGAACCCTACTACTTTACTACTTCTTTTTCCAAGTTTGTATGAACTGGAACTGTTTTATAATAGTGGTCCTTGAAGAGTCCATCCACTTGCAGATTCATTCTCTATAAAACAAATGACAGAGTTACCACACAGAATAATGAAACGTCTTCGGCATCTATTAAAAAGACACTGAGCTCAAGAAGTTCATAGAAATGATTAACAGGCAACGTGAAACTAATAAAACAGGAGCATCGATTCAACCATTGCATTCTTACTGTAGTAAGCACAATAAACCTATTAACCCATCACAGACGAGTAATGAAATGAGTGTGTGAATAATCCCAAATATAATAGTGCTCTATAATACACAGTTTAAAGAAACTTTGCACATGTACAGCTTTAGATTGGCTCCATGGTAAAAAAAAGCAGATAAAAGATCTATAGTGAGGCAGAGATAGCTACACAAAAGTGCATTCATATTAACAGTAGTATGAGTGGGCATTTTTTTTGTATGCAGAGAAGAACGATAGTGGGATATTGAGAGCATTGATTTGCTGCTTGTTCTATAATGTCCCGACTCCTAAGATTTAAAGATATACAAAGTCTTGCATTACTTGGTGTTACAAGCTGGAACTGAAGTGGACTTGGAACTATGTGATTCATGTACACACAAGAACTGAAATTGCGAAGTCGATATAGATTGAGAAATTGTGTAGAAATAAAATATATAAAAATAGCAATTGCATCCAGTCTCCTTAAGAAGTTACATAATTAATTAAATGGAGTTATTGGAGTTATACAGAGTGTCAAAAACGGCGTCAGGACGACCAAGACAACTTAGTTTTAGAAAACAATATCAAAGTTTGATTAAAACATACACTATATTGCCAAAAGTTAAAATGTCTTGGTATGCTGAAGCATTAAGAGTTCCTTTCACTGGAACTAAGGGGCCGAGTCCAACCCCTGAAAGCGAACACCTGAATTCAATGATTTGGAGGGGTGTCCCAAAAACTTTTCCCAATATAGTGTAGCTCTCTAGCACATACTGATGAGATGTTTACTTGCGGGGACGCGTGTCCTCATCCCGGCACGTAGAGAAAAATAATGCATTAAAACAATATGCAAAACCCTAAAATACCACAATTTACAAGCAGGTGTTGATCCTGTGCTGCACTGAACTGTTCGATGTTATTGCAAGTTGTAGCATCCCTAGTGAATGCTTATGTAAATTGCCTTAGCAATTTTTGGAAGAAACTGAGAAATGCTGTGAATTAATGCTTCATTAGTTATCACAATTATAAAAACAAAAAATCATATTTTTTAGAAGTTTAGTGGATATTGACACATCTTATTGGTATTCTTGTCAAATTTTTCTCTTTGGTTTTCAAGGTGTGGATCCAGACAAGGAGACATTAAGAATGCATGCCTTGATTTAATCAGTTGTATTTGTGGTCTCAGAGCCATGAATATTGCCAGCACTCCATCGTACTTAATCTTCATTTGTGTTCACTCTCTGTGTGTGCTCAATCCTGGCTTTGAACGTACCAAAATACGAGCAAACCGGGGCTTTCGACAAGGTTTGTGGATTTTTTTTAATACACAGAATTGCAGCCAGTACGCTGACTCTGATCTGAAAGGAAGGCATTTCCTTTAAACTGCCATGTTAGTTCTCCTGCAAGATAGAAACCAGTGAAAAAGGCTGAATGGTTCTTCTCTGTTTCTAGTCGTATCTCTGAAAGGTTCTGTTTTGAAGCCTACAGTATAACAGAGGGATTCCTATATTAACACTAGAACCTATTCAACTATCCATAGACCGTGATACAATGGTATTGATTAACATATACATTAAAATACAGTTAGTTTTCCGAATCATATAACTCAGTGTTTCAAGCTGCTCATCCTCTACACCACCTTCTTAG
The DNA here is from genome assembly GCF_019097595.1 of Hemibagrus wyckioides. Taxonomy (NCBI): domain Eukaryota; kingdom Metazoa; phylum Chordata; class Actinopteri; order Siluriformes; family Bagridae; genus Hemibagrus; species Hemibagrus wyckioides. The sequence continues at coordinate 36,923,858 of NC_080715.1, read as the reverse complement.
TTGCAGAGCCAGATCTGAGATACTCTTTCGAAGCTACAGATAAAGACCCCAAACTGCATCCCACACTGCCTCCTGACACACTGATGGATGAGGAACGAGAAAGAATCGGGTCCGGTGAGACACCTTTAATCAATCCTACTGGACCTGCCTCAGGCCAGCAGATGTGAAACTCAAAAGAAAACTGTATTTCGTATGTGAATTATGGATCGCACAGTAAGTGCTCGTATGTCATCCTAATTGCGCTTGTTTGTATTTTGGATAAGTGTCAATAAGAAAGTAATTCATAGGGTATTTTGGACAGCATCTCTTATCTATAAAGGATGTGTGACAGGCTAGATGTCGAAACCCACCGGAGGTTGATGACGCTGAGTAGGATTATACACTACATGGACAAACTGACCATTACATCCATATTTGGTTCTTTCCCAAGCTTTTGCCACAGGACAACATCTGAAAGTGGCTCAAACCTAAAGCAGGCTTTGTGAAGACATGGTATCTTAAGGTTAAACAGGAAGTACTTCACTATCCTTCACCAAGCCCTCCTCTGGGACACCTTTGGGATGAACTGGAACACCGACTGCACCCCAGATTTAAAGATGGATTAATTGCTAGCTTGCTAGATTCTCCTTGCTTTGATCAAGCCGTAGTGAAACAGTAACAATGCCAGCTGTCAAATTATCCCCAGTGCACATGCTCAGATATAGTCTCAAACAGAACAAAATAAATTGCGATCATTTGAGCACGGATAACAAAGCTTTAAAAAAAAAAAAAAGACCAGAGCGACAATGAGGCTCACGTTCGTCTCGTGCCATGACTGACCTTTACCTCAGGATGAGATTAGTGAGTGCTTCGAACAATGTTTAAGATCACAGTGATAACTCATTTTCCATCGTAGATTTATCTTTGATAAAGTGTCACTTAACATGGTTTTTCAAGCGCTTGCTTGATGTATTGCCTGGTGTCTCAGGAAAAAATTGGACCAGGTGAAGATAATTACATCTGAGATCATATAGAGATTGCATCAGAGCAAACTGAGGGCTATAAAATCTACTTTATATTACAATCTATGAAGGATAAGGTTATTATTAAACATGGATGAGCCAGGGCTGTCACGTTTATTATTTCTGTATTTTATTTAATACGTATTAAGCACAATGTAAATTCTAATCATTTACAGTGTATTAGTGGCTTTTTGTGAATTCATGATTGGATCTTTCAGAGGAAATTAAATATTTCAATGTCATTTTCTTCCAATTTCTCTATGTAAAACAGATTATTATAGATTGAGGAACATATTTCAGATAAGTGAAACCTATATTTTCATATGTGAAGGGGTTTTCTCCGATTTATTAAAGGAAAAAAGAGTGAGAGAGAATATGTGTGATTTAATAGGACATTCATACAGTTGTGTGTGTGTGTGTGTGTGTGTGTGTGTTGGTTGTTGTGGTACTAAGCACGTTCGCAGTCAAACACCTTTCTGTGACTTATGGATTTCGCCTCGCAACCTACTGCCTGTGCAGCCCAAGATCTCATTTAGTTCCCCTAGACAGACAGAGAGAAAGGTTTCTCTGCAGGCCCAGCTTACCAATTGATCTTTAAGAGGCATAGAGAAAGCCAGAAAGTCAAAAGGATCGAGAGGCAGCGAGTGCAAAAGAAAGGTGTCTTCAAGTGGACACGGACAGTCATTTATCGAGGCTGGCGCTGACACCGTTGTTCTCTCAGGTCCTAGCTAATCTTAATGGGAGCACTCATGCAACGCCCCCCCGTCCTGCTCATAAAGCGTTGCTGAGATAAGAGTTTATTTTCGCCCTGAGAATATTGCAGCCGTGGCTCCTCAGCTGTTTTAATGCAGTAAGGAATTTCATTTGCCACCATCCGAACCCAGTAGGGCGCCCGGGAGATTAGATTTCTCATCCCAGATTGCATCAGCGTTGCCGAGTCCGATCCGAAGCAAGGCCGCATCCAAAGCGTATGGTAAATTTAAAAAACGTGTATAGCACGCATAAAGTACGCAATGGCGTACGTGTATCAGCAGCACAGGTTTGCTGTAATATGATTTTTTTTTTTTTTCAGCTTGGAAATCTGAGCTTTCAGATGGATTTTCATATGTTGCTAGGTAAATTTTGACAGGTTCTACTAGGAGCCGAGGATATTTTTGATGCTAAAGCAATAAAACAGTAATCCATTGTGACATATGGTAATAAGAACACCAAAACAAGGAGCTCAGACTTAACCAAAATTTGGAGGTCCCAACATGGTGTTCCTGAGATCCTGACCACTTCTGCTTTCTGGACCTGCTTGATCCGTCATGACGACGTACTTGGAGTTGTCATCAGTTGGAAATCACTCGCTGCTGCTGAGGATGGTCACATGGTCAGCCTGGAGATATGAGGTTACTGCTGAAGCTGGATTTGGACTGGAATTAATACGATCAGATTTGCACATCAGTGAACAGCTGATAACTTCAACAAAATAGACATCAAGTAAAGTCTAGAATGATTGTCCTGGTTACACAATTGCACTTTTTTGATCATATAAGTACACACTTATAAAAGGGAAATGATTTATAAGCACACTCTTCGGTGTCACCTGGAGGAGGTTCTCTTTTAAGTCAGGTTTGTCTTGAGGTTTCTTCTTAATATCCTTTTAGCGAGTCCTCTCTGGCTTGCTTATTAGGGCTATGTTTATAAATGTATACGTTCTTACATTCTGAATGTTTAGATATTTCTGTAAACCTGCTTTGTAACTAATAATAGTGGTATTCAATTGAATTGAAAAAAAAAGTTACATTATCCCATCATTCTGTTCAATTCCCTGTTCTGACTGGCCAGAAGATCTAACGCATCACCTACTATTTTGTCTGCACAGGTATTTATCATCACATTCTTTCTAAAATTTTTATCATTTTGCCTTCTTATAGTAACGTCTTACACAGTGGAGGACGCTCCGCATCATCGGGGCCAGATAATATGTGGATTAAAATATTGGTGCGTGTAATCATTCATGTGCTGAAGTTTTCCTCCCAGAGGGAGATGAGGTTTACTTAGTGCTTTGGGAAAGAGACTACAGCACACACAGGAAAGTCTTCAGGATAGAGAGTTTCACGGTTTCACTGTAACAAGCTGTCTTATTAGAGAGAGAGAGAGAGAGAGAGAGAGACAGAGAGAGTGACAGAGAAAAACAGACGGAGAGAGAGAGAGATAGAGGGAATGAGGCCAGTGAGGGAAAGACTCTCTATACAGTTGTCAAACATAAGTGAAAAGAGTTGTGGATTTTCCACAACATTAAATGCACCTATAAACTCATAAGAAGTATCCATCCATCCATTCTTCCATTTATTTTCACTACCACTTATCCTACATGGAGTCCCAGCAAGATTTGGGCACAAGGCAGGGGACACTCTAGACAACATGCCAACCCATTGGAAGGCAAAACCACACACACACACTAACAATTTAGAGATGCTAGTTATCCTTCAGCACATGTCACCTTGGATTGGTGAAGGACTCTGAAGAAAGCCCCAAAACACACTGGTGACCAAACTCTAAGCACATTTGGGGTCCTTTATATAAGAGCAACAAGCACTTCAAGATCTGTTATTGGAAAATAATCAACTGCAGTGATGCCAAGAGTGACTCGCGTCTGTTCTCATTACACCATGGCCGTTTTGTTTCACTGCTCATTTGGCAAAACAAAAGAACACAGCATCGACAAAGGAAAGGAAAGGAGTGACAAGCAATCAATGGCATGGAATTTCGGCACAAATTAGAGAGGACAGGTCCGTTTCAGTCCATGCATCATCGTGTATAATAACAGCAAGACGTTCTGAATGCTCAAGTACAACCCTGAACCTGTACATAATCTGATCCTTGAACATCATGGTAAAAATGCTTACCTCTCAGTTTTTAATAGGCCTGATGGTTCACTACATCTCTCTAAGGGTCTCCTCTACACACACTTGACCACCGAATGGAAAATCGCTGACCTCTTCAGTTCATATACCATCCTGATCCCAGAGGTCTGCTTGGTTGAGCTGGGGTGTTCGATCAGATGTGCAGATCTGCTGACTTCTGCTGCAGGGAGCTGTCTGTGTTTTGCCTCTGGAACAAAAGCAAATTTCTAGCTCAAGCATCAATGGGGAAGCAATCATGTGTGGTGAAGAACCACGTTGTGTTGTGTGGCAGATCTCTAGATTATGAACACTAGGGCACATTGTAACATTATGAATAAGAAAAACTGTAGAAGATTAGAAAAAATGATCAATTCTGAACTGGAGTGATGTAGCTGAGGTTGAGGAACTGCTAGAAGCAGATTTACACACCATACAGCATGTTTTGACAAAAATTGTTGTTTTACCTTTGCTTTGTGCTTTTGAGTGCAAATTAATTGGATTCATATTTCATTAAAAAAAGAAAGTGTCTGGGTTACGTCCAGTGTTTTCCGGGGGCACAGTGTTCGGGTTTAATTCAACAAGAAGTGCTTCTTTAGACAGATGGCAGACCTACTTTCTGTAAGTTTTGTCTTCTTCTATCAAGGTGCTACCGCATTACTTTCTGGTTCCGGGTTCTGTCACCTCCTGCTGTATGCAGGTGTGCTTACGTCATCGAAGCACCGGTATCCGTCAGGTTTCTGGAGCCACACCTGATTCCACATGTTTAATCAGTTTCTATAGAATATCAGATGTGGCTTATGCTCGACTGGAACAAACAGCTGCACCCACGCCAGCTCTTAGTGGATAAGATGGGATACCCCTGGTATAAGGGCAGCACCGGAGGGAATGTCGGCTGCCTGGTGCATGTTCCAATCTGGGTTTTACTCGCCGTCATGATTTTGATGGATGCTTGCATTGTTCTTTCAGCTGCTCCCTGTTTGAGGTCACCACAATAGATTATTTGGTTCGCATGTTTCAATTTGGTACAGGTTTTATGCCGGATGCCCTTCCTGACGCAACCCTCCCATTTAATCCAGGCAAGAGAACGACACTGAGAGTTAACTCTTCGGTGGCTGGGTTAGCACCCTGCCCAGGAATCGAACCCGGGCCATAGCAATGAGAGCGCGGAAGCCTGCCGCTAAACCACCAGGAGGCTATATTAGCTTCCTGCTCTGGTTTTCTGCTTGTCATATTTGTAAATAGTGTCCTTATCTGTTACATTTTGTCACCGGATATAGAGCTTGCCTGCTGTTTGGCATATCTTAAACCAAAGAGTTCTTTCATCCACCAGTCTTCCCCCAAACCCACAGTGCAGCTCCAGATATTTGCAGCACTAAACAAATCCAGATAGAGATTGTGTTCTATCCCTGTGAGACTCAGAGGAAGTCATAAATGATGCTCCAGGCCCCACAGAGAGGAAGAATAGACAAAGACAACTCATCCATCACTCTCTTCACCTTGCTGGCAGCAGTAATTATACCCCAGATAATATGATGTCAATGCGTTAGATTAGCAGTCACCAAGGAAACCAAGACCAGACGCCTGTTTTAATATTGTCAGTGCATTTCAATTCAATTCCAAGCACAGCCAGATACCTGATGGTTAGTCCTTGGGGACAGTGCTGAAGGCAAGCTGAAATTTTACATTATTATTATTATTATTATTATTGTTGTTGTTGTTGTTGTTTTGATAGCTGACTTGAGTGCCTCACATCTTGGTTCTAATAGGTGAGACTTAACAAAGTACAATTACTGTATCTCTTAAGTATGTTTAAAAATGTTTACTTATTTCACACCACCACTGCTTTTCCATCCATCCATCCATCTACCAATATATCCATCAACAGATCTAGCCATGTATCCATCCACAGATCCATTCATTTTCTGTCCCGCGTGGCCTGCATGGGGTCACAGGAAACCTCGAGCCTATCCCAGAAGACTTGGGGCACAAGGCAGTGGACAATCCTGCCCCTCACACATTACGGACAATTTAGAGATGCCATTCATCCTGAAACTCAGAACCCAGAGGAAACCCCTGAAGCATGAGGAGAACAGGCTATTTGCATTCAGCTGGTTCGTATCCCCTGAGCTCTTAACATGCTAGCTAACATATAAGAAATTAAGAATACAGCTGTTAGTATTTTCTGACATTGCTTGCTCCTTCTTTGATGGAAAGGACACTGATTTGCCATTTCTATTATTTCGAGTGAAAGATGTTGCTTTTACTCCAGTAAAGAACTTGAGTTTTAGCCACCGTGTTGCTGCCTCTGCTGTTCGCTAATCCTTCATATGAATAGGCCTGGCTAACTCGATCAGTTCACAGCACCGAGTATGACAAAACGTTCAGAGGAAGAGGAGCTACGAGAACGGATCAGATCGAACGAGAATGTCGAGCAGGTGACCCATCTGCCATTTTGACAACGGGCGAAATATCAACACGTCTGCGCTGAGGTTAATAGGCTGCCTGGGTAGCGTTTACACAGAGGTCATGTCCAATGGCAAATCAATTTTAGACAGCGAGTCAGCACTGTCCAACACTGTCAAGAGTAGAAATACCCTTCAGACCCTCTTAATTGTGCTTAATCGCTTATTAGCATCTTATTAGCATAATGAAATACTTGCTCGGGAAATGCCTGTAATGGGCAGCTAAGACGAGTTATGTGCTAATTTTGAAGTCGAGCCTTCCGGAGATCAGAAGAGCAGATCTGACCTTGGGAAACATTGTCATGTGGTCATGCCAGGACATTATCCATTATCCACTTTAATGCACTTTTATTGCACCAGTGTTGAGTTTTCTAGGTCGTCTCCAGTGACTGTATACATGTGAGTGGACATCGTGGTGAGGTTAGTTTTTAACCACGCTCATTCCCATGTCTTTCATTTGAAGTTACAGCTCCGCAAATTATTTTCAGCAATAGCGTTCCTAGCGGTCTTTCTTTTTTTTTTACACGTTCACTCGACCCTGATATCTCCCCCTATATTTTCCCCTTCGACTATAAAGATGTTTTATAGTTATTTAACGATAAATAAAAGGCCTTGGTTAATGAGATGATTGACATTTGTACGTGGAAGCAGAGCCTCACAAACAGGGACACACACTGTCTAAAACTTTTGTTGCAAGGCCACATCCTGTTCTGCTCTACTGGGTTCAAACAGAGCCTTAGCCTGGAGTTTGTTCTGTTCATGTTCATGTTTTGATATCTACGCTAGCTCATGGTGTTGCTTATAACTAGCTTAAGGGATAGAAGTGATGGCATTAAACCAAGGCTAGCACTAGCTAGCACTGTATAGTAAAATCATATAGACTGTATAGTCTTAGCGAATACTCAGATATCTGTGTAAGATTAGCTAAACTCTAACACATCAGTAACAGACCTACTCTTCATCTCTGAACATCTCTCAATCTGTAGAGCTTTAGTGCTCCACATTTCTCATTCTTTCTTTCCTTCTTTCTTTTTTTCCATCTCTGTCTTTCCATCCTTCTTTCCTTTCAGCTTTCTTTATTTCATTCCTTCCATCTTTCTTTCCTTTCATCTCTTTCCCTCCATCTCTCTTTACTCCCATCTCTTTCTTTCCCTCTCTCTCTCCCCTTCAATCTCTTTCTTTCTTTCTTTCTTTCTTTCTTTCTTTCTTTCTTTCTTTCTTTCTTTCTTTCTTTCTTTCTTTCTTTCTTTCTTTCTTTCTTCCATCTTTTTCCTTCTTTCCTTCCATCTTTCTTTCTTTTCTTTCTTTTCCATACGTCTTTCCTTCTTTCTTTTCTTCCATCTTTCTTTCCCATATTTCACTTCTTGTCTTTCTTTTTTTCTTTCTTTCCATATTGCCTTATTTCTCTATGTATAGTTTTTTCTTGGTGTATTAAATATGAAACAAACTCCACAGAGCAGAAATCCATGTCATCATTGTAGCCTATTACTATAGCTGTGTGTGTGTGTGTGTGTAGCCATTTTGAAAGCATCTCTTAAAACTCTGTATATGATGTTTGTGATGTTATAGATATCACGTCTATGTTAAGCAGTTCTGCTGATGAAACATTGTCTAAAGGAAAAGGCAGAAAGGCTTCAGCTGCTTTCAGCCTCCAGCTGTGGTGTTTTTCCCCCACATGCATTAAAACCTTATTTGACTTCAGCTGGCATTTTGTCAGGTGTCAGGTGCCCGTGTGTTTCAGTAGCAAGCGTTCTACACTTACAGACACATAAGGTCGCCACTTTCCAGCTCGGACCAATTTGTTCCTGTCGTTCCTCGGTATTACCCTCTGCAGGTGGCGATATGAAAGTATAGGAAGAAGATTGCATGGCTGTTTGCAGTCTTGCAGCCCCGAGCCACAGGAGACCAACAGGACCTGCAGCTCAGCGGTACGTCCCAACCTCTGTTATTTCACCTTAGAGAGAACATGGATGAATCGTCTTGGTTTTCTTTGATGTATTTTCCTGCGAGTACAAACCTGTCAGCCTGGTCGGGATGAGGCATTTATCTCCATCAAACTCTCAGCAGTGCCGCTTTTTTGGGAGGAAGATATTCAGAGGCGCTTTATCTTGCTTTTTTACACCCGCTGGTCTGATCTCAAAGGTGTTCGCATCATATGCAAATGAATCCTTTTACCCTAAAGGATATGATCCTGATAAAATTCTTCCAAATTCCTGCACTGTTTGTTCTTCAATCGGAGAGAGATAACATTCCTAGCAGTGAAGACTTAGAAGTACGATTACAGGCTTTGAATAAAAAAAAAAATAAAATAAATGCACCACCGGACCGTCACTGAAGGTAAAATCCATCTGTGAAGGTGATTTTTTTTTTTTTTTTTTTTGAAAAGTGGAAAAAGGTGTTTGGTTTTGTTTTAGGAAGCGTGATACAGCATACATCTCTGTTGAACAGTTCCTATGCTGAGACATGCTGCCCTTGTGGTCCAGGATGTGTTTAAGTCTCAAGGCTTCTCGGCTCAGCAGAACAGATCCCCATCCAAGACAATCATCCCTAAAAACCCTCTGGATTCTCTTCTTTTTCAAGGAAAACAGGCGAGATATTAACCCAAATCAGTAACCATCACAATCAATTCATTGCTCTTCATCTTTATACTGGCAATGATAAATGAAATATAAGAATTTGCATACTTAGTAAAAACCAAAAGTCTAGACTTGCAGATAAAGAGGGGAAAAAAAAGGAAGACTTTAATTCAATTCAGTTCATTTTATTTGTATAGCGCTTTTAACAATGGACGTTGTGTCAAAGCAGCTTTAGAGAAGTAGAGAAATATAGTACGAAAGTCCAAGAATAATGATGGACAAAATCCATCCTTAATGAGCAAGCCTGAGATGAGTGTGGTGAGGAAAAACTCCCTTAGATGGAAGAGGAGATGGAACCTTGAGGGGAACCAGACTCAAAAGGGAACCTCATCCTCATCTGGGTGACACCAGTAAGTGTGAATTATTATAAACATCAGAGAGGAGCTCGTCAAGATGCTCTCAATTAGGCAGCGGTAAAAATTGGTCAGGATCTTAGGGGATAGGTGAACTTTTTTTTTTTTTTCTCAGGAAGTAAAGACGCTGTTGCACCTTCCTAACAAGAGTTGAGGTGTTCTGATGCCAAGACAGATCCCCGGAGATGTGACACAGTAAACCACAAGACTCTCTTGTCCACCCTCAGGAGTCTTGAAATTCATGGAACAGCATGGGAATGGTTTGCTTCCTATCTGGATGGTCGCTCATATCAGGTAATATGGAAGGGATTGACATCTGCTCCACGCAGCCTCTCTACTGGTGTCCCACAAGGCTCAGAACTTGGTCCTCTCCTTTTCTCCCTCTACGCTCACTCTCTTGGCTTATAGTTATATCCTCACATTGGTTTTCGTACGGCTGCTATGCCGATGACACCCAACTTATCTTCTCCTTCCCTCCCTCAGATACCACAGTTTCTGCTCAGATCTCAGCATGTCTGCCGGACATTTCATCTTGGATGACAGCTCATTAGCTGAAACTCAATCCCAGCAAAACTGAACTGCCGGTCATCCCAGGTGATTCATCTCCAACCCAGGATCTTGCATTATCTTTGAACAATTCCGTGATCTCCCCTTCAGCCACTGCTCACAACCTTGGGGTAACCATGGACAATCATCTGTCATTTTCCTCCCATTTTGCTAATGTGACACACTCATGTCCGTTTCTCCTGTACAACATCAGAAGGATTCGACCATTGCTATCCACTCAGGTGTTTGCTCAGTCTCTGGTTATTTTGAGACTGGACTACTGCAACTCTTTACTGGCAGGTCTTCCTCTGAATGCAATTTGTCCACTGCAAATGATCCAAAATGCAGCTGCACGGCTTGTATTCAACCTGCCTAAGTTCTCCCACACCACCCCACTGCTGCGTTCCCTCCACTGGCTTATGGTAGCTGCACGCATCAGATTCAAAGCACTGACGCTTGCCTACAAAGCCAAGAATGGACCAGCACCATCTTACCTCAAAGATCTTATTACTCTTCATACTGCACCTCGCTCCCTCAGATCCACTAATACTGCTCGACTAGTCCCACCATCGCTCAGGGCAAAAGGTAGGTATACATCTCTGTTCTGGCATCAAGGTGATGGAATGAACTAGATGTCCGTACAGCCGAGTCACTGACTCTCTTTAAACGACGACTGAAGACCTACCTCTTCTTTCTTTCTTTCTTTCTTTCTTTCTTTCTTTCTCTCTTTCACCATATATTCTTTCTTTCTTTCTTTCTTTCTTTCTCTCTTTCACCATATATTCTTTCTTTCTTTCTTTCTTTCTTTCTTTCTTTCTTTCTTTCTCTCTTTCACCATATATTCTTTCTTTCTTTCTTTCTTTCTTTCTCTCTTTCACCATATATTCTTTCTTTCTTTCTTTCTTTCTTTCTTTCTTTCTTTCTTTCTTTCATTCTTTCTTTCTTTCTTTCACCATATATTATTTCTTTTCTTTATATAAGATACTCCTGACAAGATGGAAATAAATTGCACACGTCAGTGACCTCATCTAAAAAAAAAAAAAATTGGAGTCTTTTAATGCCAATAAAAAAGACCCTGAGAAGATCCTTGGCTTGTGACATTTCTGATCATCACATATTTCTCTTAAAAGCCTCCAACGAAATGATGGCTGTAGTTGTTCACACATATCTTAAAGAGCGCACTGAAGTCTCCGGGCCAAGGGCAAGCCCTGTTGTTTCCCCCATGCACCTCTGCTAAATAGAGACAGATCGAAAGTGATTATCTTAAATGTTTCTGAATGGGATTCTTGTTGGTATGCAAGGAGAGGTGGATGCAGAGCACCATCCATTATTTCACCTTCTTCCAGAGTGGCCTCTCTTTTATGCTGGTTAATGACCCTGTCTCCTTTTCTTTTAACAGACCTTATCTGAAAGCTTCTATCTTCTATCTACTGATTATACAAAAATGACCCTGTTTTAATAGAGCGAGTGATCTAGTTTATTTCATTCTGCAGACAACAATAATGCTGAAAATCACTGGGCAGGATCTGTAGAACAGGGATCTGTCTGGGGATCTGAATGGGGTTGGGGTTTCAGGGTCGATCAGGTCAGATCGAAGACAAATGACGAGAGAACGAGAAAGAGATCTGCCTAACATCTGCAGCAGAAAGACTTACAGAGACGTGTCTGATTTTCACATGGATCCAAATTCAACTTGAATGGAGAAGAAAGTGTGTTGGTGGCATCATAAAGTGAAAAGTGTACACCATATTTCTTTCTTTCTTTTTTATTTCCACATTTCTTTCAATATCTTTCTTTCTTTCTTATTTCCATATTTCTTTCTTTCTTTCTTTCTTTCTTTCTTTCTTTCTTTCTTTCTTTCTTTCTTTCTTTCTTTCTTTCTTTCGATATCTTTAGCTTTCTTTCTTTCTTTCTTTCTTTCTTTCTTTCGATATCTTTAGCTTTCTTTCTTTCTTTCTTTCTTTTTTCCATATTTCTTTCAATATCTTTTGATTTTTCTTTCTTTCTTTCTTTCCATATTTCTTTTGATATCTTCATCTATCTTTCTTTCTTTCTTTCTTCATGGTTGGATTTTGGAACAAAGACAAATGAGGGGAGAATGAAGCGGTCAAACTAGCTGAACATCTGCAGCAGAAAGACTTACAGAGACTCGTCTGATTTTTTTAACATGGATCTAAATTCGACTTCGGGTCTAACGGTATGGAGAAGAATGTATGCTGATGACATCACAAGCTCAGAAGTGTACACCAGACTCCTACCACTTCCAGCTGGTGGAGTCCAGGCCCAGAGATTGTAAAGAAGTTCAAACTGAATACTAAAATACTGTAACTGTGATCTTTCAGTACTCCAATATTGAGTGTCAATATATTATGACTGGATTCGATATCATTTTAAACATCACAGTCTATTTTCTGGGACATAACCGGAAACAAAGTGTACTTAAAATAAGTGCCATTTGGTTCAGACACATTGTTTTCTTTTGTGTTGAAATTCAAGTGAGGTGTAGATGTCTAAATATTATTTAAGGACCATTATGTATACTTTTCCTCTGTGACTGTACTATGAGGACTGGAAGATAGTGGGCTTGATGAGAGCAGCCCTCTCTGTGGTTACAGTGTTGATGGTGGAGAGCGTGGAGCAGAAGCTGCCCTGTTCCCAGCGTGTGACAAAAGAGGGTTTGAGAGTTGAAGTGGAGCCTGGGGTCTGTGCAGCTGCGCGATGCCAGCCTGTGGAGGCGGCCGCTGCCAGCCACAGTCCATCACGCAGCTAAAGAGCAGGACGAGCTTGTCATTTTCTTCATGACTACTGGTCATGAAGCGTTTAAAGTGGATCTCATGGGGGGGGGGGACTGCACACAGTCAGAATGTTATTCAGCCTGACTCGAGTGGTATTTACGCTTAAAAAGTACTCAAAACAGGCAGCAAAGCGTAGAAAGAACTATGGATCCACAGGGGATTTTTACTGGAAGCACAAAAGCAGAATTTATGAAATAGTGCTTAGCAGGTTTGCCTCGCACCTCCAGGGTTAGGGGGGGAGTGTTTCCGCCTCTGTGTGAGCCGAGATGTTTTCGGGGGTTTCCTCAGGGTACTCCGGTTTCCTCCTCTGGCTCAGAGATCTGCGTTGTATACGGATTGGCATATATCTGAATTATCTGTTATTTGTTTATGTGAGGCTGGTAGGCAAAATCCATTTAGGGTATCCCCTGCCTTGTGGCCCAAGTCCTCTGGGACAGACTCCAGGCTTTCCCATGTCGGAAAATTGTACTGAACAGCTAAAAATACTGAAACTCATTACAAAAATCCTCCATATTATCAAACACTATATTGCCAAAAGTTTTGGGACGTCTACCTTTACATGCACATGAAGTTTTATGTAATCCCATTCTTAATCCATAGGCTTTAATATGGAGTTGTCCCATCCTTTGCAGCTATAACAGCTTCAATACACTTCTGGGAACGCTTTCCACAAGGTTTATGGGAATTTTTGACCATTCCTCTAGAAGCGCATTTAAGTGAGATCAGGCACTGAGAAGGCCTGTGCACTTCAGCATGCGCTGACCCCACTCTGTGGCCTACTACTTCATGGCTGAGTTGCTGTGGTTCCCAATTGCTTCCGCTTTGTTATAATACCACTAACAGCTGACCATGACAATATTTAGTAGTGAGGAAATTTCACGAATGATCCCACGGTTGAATTCACTGAGCTCCTGAGAGCGAGCCATTCTTTCACAAATGTTTGTAGAAGCAGTCTGCATGCCTAGGTGCTTGATTTTATACACCTGTGGCCATTTTGGAGGGGTGTCCCAAAACTTTTGGCAATATAGTGTACATTTAATCCATTTATATCAAGTCTCCTTGTTAGTTGTTTCCATGGTGCTGTGGAGCAAATATTTCAATATATCTAAATCTACACTATACTAAACCAGTGATTGGCGCCTACTTTGGATGATATTGGACTGCATTCAAAGGAACTGATGAAATATTTCGAAATACGCTTTCATTTCACACTCATTTTTCTCTTTAATCAAAACAGATCAGTAGGTCATCCATTGCTAAGTAATGGACAGAAGATGAGATGTAATCGTTTTATCCGGGACGTATAGCGAAAGCAGATCTGTGACAGAACATTTCATATCAAAGCTTTCATCTGGAGACGTCCAGCTAGATGTCCTTGGAACTTGAATGGGTCGGAAATTAACATCTGGGGTGTTCAGCTGCATGCCGAGCCTTCAATCAGAAAGGTTTAACTTGTAATGAAATACTCAACAACCCCTACACAGCTCAATGCCAGACTGGACTCTTGAACCCTGTCTACTTCTCAGGGATGTAAACACAATGCCATGAAACATATAACAGGCGGTTGGATCGAATGTATTGAGGATTTTGGTATTAAAATGGGCAACCAGTGAGTTTGGAATTTAAGATCTGGGGTTGCAGACGAATGAAATCTTTCTCTAAGATCAGAAGGATTATTAATGAACCTAGTCCATCCTTGTCAAAAAAAGATTTAACCAAGCTTTTCCCACGCATTATATTCTCTCAGCACCCAGCAGTGATGGATGTGGTCTGTCACACCGTTCATGATGCAATCATGTTTCATACTCATCTCTTACAATTTAGTCTCCTTTAACATGCGAGATTGCGTCATTGCAGGTTTTTTGACTTGTGTGTCTAACACCAGCACCACCAGGTTGATGTGGCTACAGGACTCAAGTTTAGTCTTCCTTTATTCATACAGACCTTTCTCAGACTCTGTATTTGTTCTTAGACTTGGTCTCTGAATGTTTGAGAGTTAACTTTTCTCTCCCCATGAGCAACGTTTGATGACAAGTAACCCATCCTATTAGAAAAGCTACCTGGCTATCTGAAGTTAAGGCTTGAACACGAAACCTTTTTACAGCCATTTTGTATCAAAGGTTCTTTTAATGTTGTTATTAGTCACATGCTGGCTGAGCAAGGATTAAATCTCACACTTTTCTGGATCTCTCTGGTTTGGACTTAATCACGACCTAACTATGGTTCAATATTTACTGAATCTCTGCTAATCCTGGACTTTGTTAATTACTTCACATTAGTTTTGGGTCAGTAGGTCAAAGTGACCATCAGCTGTTTGCTCGGGTTGAATCCTGGGTTGCTTTTGCTTAAAATCAGCTGCTATATGGATGCTGATGATGTTGGAAAAAGTCTAGTATTCTGTTGGTCTAGCTATTCACAGGAAAACTCCATCCTTACCACATATTTATATCTTTATATAATTTTACTTCTGATCTTCACCAGCACTTGAGATTAATATCATGATAAAATTCAAAGATGACATCTTTTGTTTAAACTTCTTTTATTAGCATGTTAACAGTATACACTGACCAGGCATAACCTGCCTAATATAGTGTTAATATAGCCTTCGCTCCCCACGTGCATTAATGAGCCTTGGCCGCCCATGACCCTTTCGCCAGTTCACCACTGTTCCTTCCTTGGACCACTTTTGATAGATACTGACCACTGCAGACCGGGAACACCCCACAAGAGCTGCAGTTTTGGAGATGCTCTGAACCAGTGGTCTAGCCATCACAATTTGGCCCTTCGTCAAACTCGCTCAAATCCTTACACTTACCCATTGTTCCTGCTTCTAACATCAACTTTGAGGACAAAATGTTCACTTGCTGCCTAATATATCCCACCCACTAACAGGTGCCATGATGAGATCATCAGTCTTATTCACTTCACCTCTCAGTGCTCAGAATGTTATGGCTGATCGGTGTATTCCCTGTGGTTTTTGCTAACAATTCTGTTTAACTACTAACTTATAGCCACACCAGTGGGTTTACCCATTTAATTACCCCTGTACTGTTAAAAGGAATGGATCTATAGAGAATAACTTGCTTCACATATGAAACCCCAAAATATAGAAACATTTAGAAGGGTTCAGTGAGAAGAACCCAATGGGGCTGTTTGAATTCCAGGTAGATGGTGCTTCTTAGAATCCTTCAGCAGTTCATTATTATTATTAGTGGTAGTAGAAGTAGTAGTAGCAGTAGTAGTATGAAAAATTGATTGATGGTATTGATAACAGGGAAACTCCTCCCTCTTTTCAGTGTGAATTACTGCACAAATTTAATCAACTATTTGATCTTTTGTAAAATATCTCATTCACAACCACACCATTTCAAAACATCCCGCAGCTTTATCTACATAGAGATAAAAACTCCAGAAAGTAATGGCGCTCATTTCACCTTTCTTTCAATTATAATAGAAAAGATTCTATTGGAGGCCAGAACCCTAGGCTTCTATATAGAAACATCATTTTTATATAGAAAACACTACCTATAGGGAGTGATGCAGTGGCGCTTTAGTCCTACAGTGTGTCCAGCTCTCTCTCATGTGTATGGTCTGCTCAGATCACTTCAACTGTCATGCTAATACTGGCATCAATGTTAGCATTCTTGTAATTTCATTAAACGTTAATTAGCCAAGCTGAGGCTCCGAGCGCTAGACCACAGTGTTACAAATATCGTAACATTTTATGCTGTTAATTTATTTGAGAGAAACATGTTGAAATCGACGCATCGTAATTAATTGAACTCAACAAACACTCTGTATGTTTTCTTTACAAGAATTGAAGTAGTTCCTGTAGTCAATTTTTGTGTTCCTCTTATCCAGGTAGGGATAAAAGCAGAACTAATAGCCATGTCCGGTTTAAGTGAAGCATGTTTCTAATCTCTAATAAGACGGCTGTTTTTCTAGTGAATCAATTAGCTGCTCAGATGCGATGGAGAAGAGATTTACGTCCTTCTCCGTGTTGATCTTTCAGGCTCATCTGAGTTGCGGCGAGAAAAATTGTATTGAACCTAGATGTCACAGTGGAACTTGGCTCGAACTGTATGTCTGTCAGCTGTTGTTCCTGGCTGGAGCTAATCTGTTGTTCTACAGGTAATTGAAGTAGGCATGAAGGACCAATACATCGGGAGGGGGTAAGGGTGGGGGGTGCTTTGTTGCTGGTGTCGTCGGCTGCTCGCTGTCACAATTTATCCAATCTAGTCAGGAGTATTAGGGCATATTATTGGTTTTAACAATGAGCTACTATTTTTAAATGCACTTTTCCATGATGTCCAGTAGAGGTTTGGTGTTTTTTAGTGAATGTATAGAGCTAGAGCTATTGTAAATACTGAGGCAGTGTTCTTGGACATTGTTTTTTTTTGTTATTTAGTCATTATGAAATACATTTCCAGAAATAAAGAGCTCAATACTGATACTGATGTACACTGATCAGGCATAACATTATGGCCTAATATTGTGTTGGTCCCCCCTTTGCTGCCAAAACAGCCCTGACCCATCATGCACTGTGTATTCTGACACCTTTCTGTCAGAACCAGCATTAACTTCTTCAGCAATTTGAGCAACAGTAGCTCGTCTGTAGGATCGGATCACACGGGCCAGCCTTCACTCCACATCACTGAGCCCCCATGACCCTGTCGCCGGTTCACCACTGTACCTTCCTTGGACCACTTTTGATAGATACTGACCACTGCAGACCGGGAACACCCCACAAGAGCTGCAGTTTTGGAGATGTTCTGATCCAGTGGTCTAGACATCACAATTTGGCCCTTCGTCAAGTTTGCTCAAATCCTTACACTTGTCCATTATTCCTACTTCTAATACATCAACTTTGAGGACAAAATGTTCACTTGCTGCCTAATATATCCCACCCACTAACAGGTGCCATGATGAGGAGATCATCAGTGTTATTAACTTCAGCTCTTGGTGGTCATAATGTTACCTATAGTGCCATATAGGCCATAATGCCTGATCGGTCTATAGCACATGAGAAAGCCCAGTAAAAAGCCTGCAATAAGCCTGCAACCAAAATTGCACAATTTGCACCTGAACTACAAAACCATTTACAAAAGTACCACTAAACCACAATACTGTATGCTGACACAAGAACAAAAGACCACACATAGTCGTTATCGAAGGTCTGAGAGGAGACTAGCAGGCTTTCTGGGTTGGAGAGTCACGATAGAGATGACACATTTTTTTTTACAGGAAATGCATTTAAAAAAAGCCAACAGAATCAAACCCAACTGCTCTAAATGTAAAACGTGGTTGTAGGAAATTTCTAGGATGACTCAAAGCAGCTCTGGAAGACCATGTTTTAGAGGATTTTTTTTAATTAGTTTTGATAATGGCTCTTGGTGGTAAAGTAAAGTGAACCACAAGCCAGAGCAAAGCATTTCAAATGTCATTATGTGCTCGACATGCATAGTGCAATTTGCTCGTGTTTTAACCCATGCAGGAATCTTTTTTTCTTTCCCTCTACATTTATTTACTCATTCTCTAGCAGATAATGTTGAGTAGTGGTACAGTGTAATGTCAAGAGCGTGAATGATTTATGACTTACACACTGCAAGGAGTGTTGAAAACGATATATTGACCACCATTTTGTCCAGTTGTCTTGTGGATGCGCATGCACAAATAAGGAGTACACCATAAGAGGTTGTTCAGCATTACATCATGCGTTTTATCCATTTATGATCATAAATGATGCATGAATTGACTGTGAAACCAGTTAGTTCCTGTTCCTATCAGTTACGTTCTACAGTAGCAGCCATAAAGAAAAACGATTGTCTTGTTGGAGATACACATCAAATCAACATCTCTGAAGACTTTCTCTTGGTGGAAATCTTTCTGTTACAAAGCACCGACCATGTAAATGTTGAATAAACAGCTCTAGAGAGAAAGCTTCACCATATGAACGATTATAGGTTTTCTAATGTAAAATCAATAATGTGTTCAAACCAATGCATTGATATAAACCTTATAGTCTGCATTATTGCCAGAGCTGCTGCTTTAATAGAAAACGAATCAATATGTTGCGACCAATCAGATTCGACAGTGGTATAAATGTGCATAAAGCACTACTGCTCGCGTACTTGCAATTGAATTCGTTTTATTCCCCCCGTCTGTTTCATTTCACGTTAGCTTTACCGACGCGCTCATAATCAGCTTCAGCATTGCCTGAGCATTTACTCCTCTTCAACACACAGAATAGTCCATAACCAATATCATGGGTGCTTGCCATAATATGTAGCATTATTTATAGCAGCAGATGCTGTTTTGTCAGTGATGGATGTATGAAATCGTCTGAACCGAGCACATTCACACACAGTGGTCTGACTTCCAGCTATGCACCGATACACAGTTGCACTAAGCCCTGCGTCTTTGTCTCATGCACAATACACCAGGGTTATTCATAAAGCACCGGATCTTTTCTTTTTTTTTCCTATCAAAAATGCACGATGTTCAACACAATGGCACTTCATTAATTCACGGCACTCTCCATTTTGGCCCCACATACCAATGTTTGTATGACGTGAAATGCAAAATCTGAATTGAACGAGACACATGCTCATTAAACCGGAATGAAAAGTACCTGCTCGACTGGAGATATTGACGACGTGAGACCATCCTGCTCCGTGGTGAGTTTAGTGCTGTGATGATTTCATTAGCCGTTATTTATTTTATTTACCCCCCCCCCCCACCTGTTTTTCTATAGTGTATGGTGTGGCGTCTCAAAGGGTGAGGGAGGCCTGTCCTCTCATCTAAAATTTAAGGTGCAAGAATAATATTAAATACCTCTTGTTTATTTTTCTTCTTTTCAGTTTCCACCCATACATTAGCTACTCCCTGGACAGTGTGAAGGCTAACACATGCTTCCTCAGTCCTGAGTCATGTGAAACCAGCCAACTGTATATTTACAACCTGCTGCTCATGCTGTATCACAGAGATGTTTAACACACTCAGAGGAAAGTGCTTTCAACCCGCATACACAATCTCACAGATTCCTACGATTGGTCAATAATGTCAAATAACGTCAAAAAAGTGCATGCCTTTGGCTTGAGCCATATCTTGTAACCTGGTGAGAGAGAGTCGTAAGAATAAGAAACCTTACCAGTCATAATCTGATATTTCTAACATCTTGTAACTTAGGAAAGTAATGGATACCCACCCTGAAAGAGGATGATAGTAACCGAAATGAAAGGCTAGATAAATGAAAACCGCACGTGTGTATCATTTAACAATCCAGTCTATTGAGCTCTGCAGAAAAGATGAAAGGACGCCAGTGAAGAACTGCAGCTTGCTCTGCTGCTATCTTCTGAGATCTGTTGTTAAACCAAGCGAACCAGAAGCGAGACCTGAGAACAAAGAAGGGTCAAGGCAAAGATGAAATGCAGTTGTCATTATTGTACAATGCAATCAGACAGCTCTTCATCTTCACCCCAGGCTGGCATTAACTCTATTGAGGGAAGCGAAATAGCTTAGACGGTGAGATGTTTAAAAATGAATGCTGAATAAACTCTATTCAACATCTGAAGGCGTTTTCTCGCATGCGGCACAAAATTGGTGTCGCAAGATTTTTCTTAATATCAATTTTTTTTAAAAAAAAGTAGCATAATGTCAGTGTGTTTTATTGAAAATTTGATTAGCTTTAAGGACGACAGTATCGTCTCTCTTGGGAAAGTCATTACTTTCAGCAAAACAGTTCAGCATTGACGATCCAGAGCTCCGGCCAGGCAACAGACAAACTGTTGAAACATCTCAACCCAACATCTGTTAGCTGCCTTGATTGATTTGTCACTCAGGTTCCATCATACGAAGACTGTGTCTAGCATAAAATCTGTTACTAAATGCACAACCAGTACCTAAACAAGTATTGGCAAATATTTCATGTCTTACATCAAAAGTGCTTATTATAAAAGAAACAAATACTGATGAGGGATTTAATGTTCTTTGTTAACAGTAATATTGGTTAGACCAAATGAGCATGTAGCTATAGCAACATCCCAAGGGTGTTTTCTGAATTTGCTGACTTTCTGTCCAACCTGGATGTTTCTTATAGTCAAAGCAGTAAATGTTGGATACTTTATTATTCTAATTATTTTTTTTAAACAATCCAGAGCACCCTCTGAGAGCAGCCTTTAGGTCAATTCTAGGTTAAGCAGAACATAATAGGAACCGATCGTTATTGCAGACACACTCGATTCACTGACATTTGGCTTAAATATAGAAAACATAGACATATTGATCCGGGCTAAAGCTATCTCAGATCGTTACCTCATCTCATTTAAAATGTGTCCAAGTCAAAGTATATGAACTTTGCAATGCTAGAGCATTAAGTGTACAGTCATGTCAGTAGACAACTGAAAATCTACCAGAGTTGTTCACTGATCCCACAGAACTCGATCACAACTAGATTTTGACTTTATACCATATGGATGTGGGAGAGTCATGACTTATAATTGCACCGGATAGGTTCCCCTTTGTGTCTGGTTCCTTCTTAAGGTGCTTTCCTCAGGTCATCTCATGGACTTTTCCCTCACCACTGTACAAGGGGCTTTGTAAGAAGTTGTGATAATACCTTAGTACAATTGTCCGAGCTGCTGTCCTAGAAAATTATTCTACACCTTTGGGCCAATTAGATTTGAAAATTCAATATCTAATAGGTAATTGGACATGCGAGACACAAAAATATATGACTCGCCATGTCCCTATTCCCTATTGTTCAATGTAAATACCCCTGACAAATTAAAGCTGATGTGTTTTTATTGCAAATCTAATATGGGCTCCCGGGCCATGAAGATAAAAATATACGACCTGGTTGCTTACAGACAGCCCTGCCATACGCTCTGTGAAATAACCAGTAATCCTGAGGGCAGTTTAAGATCCTCCTCACACATCAGGAATGCAGCACCTCTTTTTGTCAAATGTTCCATACCATTACAAAGTCAGAAGGCCATCTAAGGGCTGAGAGGTGAGGAAGTAATACTTTTTAAAAGGATACCAATAGGGCATGGCTTCTGCTCATTGCTGGATGTAAGGAAATAGTTTCCTCCTGGAAACTTGTCTCCCTGGATGCATGGAGCCAGTTATCTGAAACTCTTACAACAAATAAGATATTGAGTTGTTAGCATGTTCCCCTCACACCTCTGTGGTTGGGGGAACTGCCGAACCTGTGTGCATGGAGCTTCCATGAGCTTTGGGGGTTTCCTCCAGGTACTCTGGGTTCCTCCGCAAGTCACATGGGCCTAGCAACAAAACTCCGGCAACAATAAATAAATAAAAAAACAAAATTGTTGGACCTTGTATTAAAGAGGTGCATTCTCAGAGATTGGAGCACTTTCTTGTGGCCCAAATGTGTTGACATGATTTGTAGGTCTAGCTGTGGGACAGATTTCGACAGCCCACTCATTAATCTACCCGGGTCAGGTTATTGTCCTTTCCTGACACCCTAGTTGGTCGTGTCCCTGTCAGCACATGGCTATAACTCATCTTAAGACTCATAAGTGGACACAGAGATCTCCGGGGAAGAGGTTGCACAAGACTCTTCATCTATAATCCTTAACGCTGCTTCTTCCTATGTGCGAGAGCTCTGAATGAAACCGAGCGGCCTAGTTAACCAAGGATGCTTCACTGGCCACTGACCAAGGAATATCCAGAACCTGGTTAAGCCCTAGATCAGAAATGCCCAAGATTTTTCCTTTCAGACAGGTTATTTAGTGTCTGGTCTAACACAGCTTGATGTAATATCCAGCCATCCACTTGCCGCAGTTATCTACAACAGGTGTGTTAGATTAGAGGGTGTCAGAATTTTCTTTTGGAGGAATGTCGCATCCAGCCTAGTCTAAAACACCTGGCTTTATTATGCAGATGTTCTTGTTGGATTTAATTACCTGTACCAATGCTGGTAGATTAGAGGGTGTCCAAGTTTCAACTTCATCTTCAACCATCCAGTAATAACACACCTGGCTATACCAGTTAAAAGAATACAGGGGTCTTTCCTTTTGTTACAGACAACCTGAGTTCTCCACAGTTTGCAGCTTGTCTGATGCTCATCATGAAAATGAGAAATGCCTTGAAAAACTTAGAGATGATGACAAAGACTAAGGAGTCCTGTGATGGACACATTTTCAGCATCCAAGTGATTAACTACTGAAACCTGGGCATCATTTTGCGTATCCATGTGACCCCCAATCCACAGCAGGAGAAAGTGAAGAGCAGAAAGATCCTGATTGCGGTTGCATTTTTTTTTTTTTTGTTATTAAAAAAGTCTAATCATTTTATTATGACCAGTAATCTGAAAAAGCGATGAGATGTGAGATGCAAGTGTGATCCAATCGTATGTGAGTAATGTCATTATTAGCTTTATTAAGGATTTAAGAATCTTTAAAACTGGGGAAAAAAAGTACAAGTACATTTCTGACAATGGATTAATTCAGATTAATATTTTAGAACCAAGAAAGGAAATTATGGAAAATTATGATGTTTATAATTTTTTGCTTTTTGATAAGTATTATTATTTTTTTACCTGTTCACTGAAACAGTCTACATCTGGTTGCATTTCCTGCATCCTTGCCCATAAGTTAAGTTCTCTTTATTTGTCACATGTACATTTCTACACAGTGAAATTCTTTCTTCGTATATACAATCCTTGGGGGTTGGGATCAGAGCGCAGGGTCACCCATGATGCACTGCCGCCTGGAGCAAAGTGGGCCCAACTGTGGCAGCTTGGCAGCCTTAACCACTTGAGCTACTACTGCCCCAGAAGGGTTTCGCATATCCCAGCTTATGCGGAAGCCAGGGTCAGAGTGCAGGGTCAGCCATGATACGGTGCCCCTGGAGCAGGGAGGGTTAAGGGCCTTGTTCAGGCACTTCCCATTGCATATAGTGTAGCTCACTGATTACCATTTACATCTCAGGCATTTGACAGATGCCCTTATGCAGAGCGACTGACAAATTATTTTTTATACAACTGAGTAATTGTGGGTTAAGCGCCTTGCTCAGGGGCCCAGCAGTGGCAGCTTGATGGACCTGGGATTCGAACTGGCAACCTTTTAATCACTAGTCCAACACCTTACCATGGTTGGTATGGCAGAATTAAAACAATCTGATTATGCAGTAAAACTCCAGAAGTTGCTACACACACTGTGCTGCTGCTACAGGAAACTAACCGAAGCCTTCTGACCCATCAGAATCAAGAATCCATCAGCGCTGTGGTATAGGATAGTAATAAATAGTAAACATGAGCTGATATTAAGCACAAAAATTAAATGAATGCACTTGTTTGCACTTGAGTGCTTACCAAAAACAATGCAGATATAAAGTGCACATGTAAATAAAAGTCCATCGACAGGCAGCAGACGAGTGGAATATTAGTGCCACGGTGAATATGAATGGCTCTTGGCACAGAAGAGCATTTATAAATGTTTGGAATAATTAAGTGCTGACTAAAACAGCTGGCTGAACAGCTCGAGTATACAGTCTGCTTGTTACTGAACGAATTGATAATAAACTAATGAGTTCAATTGATGAATTAGTGCAGACCCAAGAACGAGGATTGAAATCTTGCACTTTAAAATGGGGCTTTTGTCTTGTCTAAAGATTTTCTAGTCTGTATACTAGAGAAATCTGGCATTTTCCCTATACACATCATATTATAATGGCATTTTCTTTCTGAAAACATAGATATGTCCTCTGCATTTGGTACATTTTCCCATTTCCGTCATGAGTGTTGGCGTTTAAATGAGAATAAAGCATTCACAGTGAAGCTGCAACGGAAATACTTGCTAGCAAGAGCCGGATAAACACGCTACATTAGGGAACAATGTAATCCCCCGTTGCATCTCTCAAGCCTCTCTCTGCATTTGGAGGATCAGAGCCCGAGATCAAAAGCTCGTTCAAGCTCACACTTTCTCTTTCCTTTCTCCTCAGTGGGAAGAATCAATATGTTGTGGAAAGGTTGGAGTGCCTTGTGCCTTTCGAGATCTGCATTGTTTCATCCGGAGTGACCTTTTCTACCAGCTTCAGAAGGACTTTTGCAATTATAAAGTAATACGGTTTGCAGGTTCACAGCAAGGCCATGTAAATATCTTTTATTTCTTTATTCTCCTGGTTACCCAATAAGGCATATCTGCAAGAATGAGCATGTAGTACTATATGCTAACATCTAGGTCAATACTATGAACTGTTAATGAATGCTTAGTAAGAAATCACTGAGATGTGAAAAATACACAATACAAGTGCTGTGGTTGCCAGATTGAAGGTCTGGGATCCTGCTATTAAAAAACAGAACAAAACATGAGCATACTTAATGTAAAGTCTTAAAGAATATCTCGCTGAACCCGAATGCTTGGGAGGTTGGAAGTCAAAAAGCAGATAAATTTATGTTTGTGCATTGGAAAGGGTAGCCATCTATTTCTCAGACGTTTTGGGGAAACGTTACCAATGATGCTCTTTTCTGATCTGCAGTATATTTGTACGAGGTTATACATGCATTGAGACTGGGAGCCTGAAATCTCTAAAATAATATAAAAATATCAGACAAGGAACAACTTAAGGAGTCAGTAACGCTTGGCAGTAGCTACATGAATAGTCCTGCAGTGATACCTACATTAGTACTTACTTAAATATCAACTAAAGATGAGTTAAAGTATGTACTAATCAGGAACTAATGAAGAACTCACAGTTATTTGGGAAAAAATCAGCTGTAGTACATTCATATCAAATAACACATTGGGGGAAACCAAATCATTCATGCTCCACGAGAGAGAATATAAATTTAACCTGCATCATTTCAGTTTTTTTATATATATATATATACAATTTGCTGTATGTAGCTGCAGTTGCATCCATCATTGGATGGTGCTTTCATAATTCATATCGATTGATAATAAACGTAAATGATTTCATCTGTGCATGTTTAATTCATATTCTTTCTTCCAGATCATGTTTGATTTGCTTTACCACATACAAGCCTAAGATGTTTCGAGCCTTGACTGATTTCCTGTCTATATTCCATACCTAAACCTTGCTTTATCATTTTCTAAGCCAGCAATGTGTCTGCATCATGCAGCTCAAGAGGTCCATAATATTATATTTCACGATACAGGAGGTGAAAAGATTCAATTCAATTCTCACAGCAAGGCGCTGTGTCTTTTCTTATAGATGTTGATTCACTTATTTATTTACATTTATATTAACATTTCTGGCATTTCGATTCAATTCAATGTATTTGTATAGCACTTTTAACAATGGGCATGTCTCAAAGCAGCTTTACAGAAGTATAGATTAGAAAGTTTAAAGTTCAGATAGTATTTTTCCCTATTTTATACCTAATGAGCAAGTCTGAGGCGATGGTGGCAAGGAAAAACTCCCTGAGATGATATGAGGAAGAAACCTTGAGAGGAACCAGGCTCAGAAGGAAACCTCATCCTCAAGAGTGCGTTGAAGTCTCTATCACTGAATACACTAACACTGGTTCACTAGGTCACAGACTTGGGATATCGTCAGCCTAAAAACTGTGTACAACAATACACCAATACATAAAACAAACTAAGAGCTAGTTTAAGTGCTTCAGGAAGAGGTAGGTCTTCATCCGCCGTTTGAAGACGGTCAATGACTCGGCTATATGGACATCTCTGGGAAGTTCATTCCACCACCTCTGTGCTAGAACAGAGAAGAGTCTAGATGTATACTTACATTACCCTGGGAGATGGTGGGACCAGTGCTAGTGGATCTGAGGGAGCGAGGTGCAGTACGAGGAGTAATAAGAGATTTGAGGTAAGATGGTGCTGGTCCATTCTTGGCTTTGTATTCAAGCATCAGTGTTTTGAATCTGATGAAGCTAGTGGAGGAAGCACATCAGTGGGGTGGTGTGGGAGAACTTAGGCAGGTTGAAAACAAGTCGCGAAGCTGCATTTGCAGTGGACGAATTGCATACAGAGTTAGACCTGCTAGTAGTTTAGTCTTAAAATGACAAGAGTCTGAACAAGCACCTGAGCACCAATCTCTTCTATGTTATAAAAAGCAGAGTTGATCTTTGGGAGAATACGTTTTTTTTATGTTTCTCCTGGTAGTTGTAGGAGAGTAGATGAACTTGTAACTTCTATGGAGGAATACCTCCACTGGTTCTCCTAAAGATATTGAGGAGTATATGTACAGCCCTAGGTTTGAGTGTTTAACTATCAGAAAGGCTTCATTTACATTTCTGGCATTTGACAATCTATCTATCTAGAGGGACTTGCAATTTATCTCATTTCATACAATTGAGGCTTGCTCAGAGGCCCAACAGAAGCAGCATGGTGGACATGGGATTCAAACTTGCCACCTTTCAAGCAGTTGGCCACCGCCTTAACCACTAAGCTACCACGTCCCCAGAGTAAAGAACCCTTAACCTCTATCCAAAGGAACCTGGGAGAACAGAGAGAAAAAATTAAAGGCTAGAATAGAGAGTGACTGTTTATAGCTGTGGACTGTAAATGAATATTTTTTTAAAAATCTGACATTTTTCTTCAATAAATTAAAAAAAATATTATAAGTGATAAGGCAAATAAATAATTGGGAGATAATCAGATTAAAAGCAGTAACACAACATCTCATCATTGATTATTTTCCTATAGCTGCCCACTCCTTTTGTTGTTGTTTTTTTTACTCCTTACATGTTTACTAAATGATATAAGACGAATAATTGAACCGAGCAATTCAAAGAACACAGACATAATAATTAACACAATTTTTCTTCCATCGCTTGATGTGATGCAAATTCTCATGCCGCCGAGCCTAGCGTCCCCGTATAATCAGACGTAATTAGTGTAATCGTCCCAGAGGCACTTTAGTTTGTGTCTAATTAATACCTTCTTGTACGAATGCAGAAAAAGAGGACGTGAAATCCTCCCAGGGCTTAGGTTCACTAAAAAGTTGGTAACCGAGCTGTAGTAGCACGCTTCCAAAGAAAGTATTGTCTCAAATGTCACGTAGGATGAAGTTTATATAATAAGAAATACTTTTTCTCCCCAATTCTCTCTCTCTCTCTTTTTCTCTCTCTATGCTAATGTGACATATACAATTACCCATCCCAGGATACTGTCTACCTCTCTCTCTCTCATCCTCAAAACCTCTTACCTCTGAAAGGGTAGCGCAGATGTTATATTGTTGCCGTTTAATACACACTTTCATACGGTATTTTTAGCCACGCTCATTTCAAGGGAGTCCGATTCAGTTTCTAGCCTGAACTAAAGAGTTTCTCACAGCTGCTTGAATTCGCCCTCTACAGCTCATGGATGCTTATGATTGGCTATCTTCACTGCGATTGACAGGGGAGGAAAAGAATGTCATCCCTCCCACCCATGGATATCTGTGAGAAAGCTTGAACCTTCAAGGGAAAAAATATCTTTTGGAATTTTCTGCATTCTGAGTCATATGGTGTCTGAATAAGATATAAGATGTATTTTTGGTTACATGTCTAATTTGGGGTCAAACCAGGTTTCCAGAGCTTGAGTTTGAAAGTCAGAAAATCAAGCTATAATTATCATTGTATCATCGATACAAAAATGGCTTTGTCCTGGACATGTACAAGTCTTTGCAGCTATTTTCCATTGGGCTGATGGAAAACATGCCGAGACTTGTAATACCTTTACAGGCTGTAACACTGCTTTTAATGCTTGCTAATGTGAACATGGTAGGGTCAGTCTAGCTAGACCAGACAGATTTCGTTATTTATTTTCCAGTGTTTTTGTTTCAAACTTGATCTAGATAATGGTCGGTGAAGCAGTGATGTGGTGTAGTGGTTTTTTGTTTTTTTAAAAAGACTGCAGCAAAGGGAAGGTTGTGTATCTGACTAGCAATGTTATTGTTTTATCAACATGAGGTGTAGGATGCTTTGATTTTTTGACCTGAAACTGAAATGAACTGATGATTGGACATGACTCAGAATTTACTATAGAGCTCTGTTAAGTGGGTCAAATTTTAAAAATCAAAACTTTTGTTGTGTGTATATTGAATATACATGCCTATAGTCTTAATAAAACCTCATATTAAGATAATATAGCTTAGCCTCCTGGTGGTCCAGAGGCAGGGTCCTGTGCTGTCATTGCCGTGGCCCGGCCCAGGTTCGAATCCCAGGCAGGGTGCTAACCCAGCCACTGAAGAGTTAACTTTCAGTGCTGGTCCCAAGCCTGGATTTAAAAAAAAAAAATGGGAGGGTTGTGACAGGAAGGACATCCCGTGTAAAACCTGTGCCAAATCATGTGGATCAAATCATCGCTTACAAAGAGCGGACTCTGCCATTGTGCAGGACAAACCCTAGGGTAAAAAAAATTACGATTAAATAGCTTCCTTGACTTCCGTCTTTTGCAGCTGTAAAACTCATGCCTCTGGTATTAATCTTCTTCTATCGATCAACATCATTCATGACTTTCTACACAGTTTTTACAATAAATGGACAGATATTGTAAATGAAATTTTGACATGTCGATCGCAGTCCATTATTTATTTGATATGAACCGAATCATCAGGTTTAACCGTCTTTCTTGCTACGTACATAGTTCCATGAACGTTTGACACATTATGCAAAAAGCAGATCAAAACTATTCCATATTTTATCGGGCGTTCGTGTACGGCTTTCAGTACATATTTCGAAGTTGTTACTGCATTTATTTGAAAAAATACAAGGCTCATTTTATGGCTTAAAATCATAGATGTCACATAACACGAAAATCACATAACACTTGGAGAGGCAAACTCCTCGTTCAAGTTGTTTTTAGATTTGTTCAATAGATTTACCTTGAGTGGTCGAAATCGATCATGTTCAGGATTAAAATTTCTAAACTAATCAAAAAAATGTGGACAGACATCGACAGCCATCAATATATTGATCAATTACTACGAAATCTGCGCGTACCCAAGCCATATTTATGGATTTTTTAATTGAAGTGGTATCGCTTAAATAATTTAAATATCTGGTATAATCTGAAAAACTATATGAACATGTGCAGTGTTATTTTTCTAGGCATTGGACAGCTACGTGAATAATGCTTGTCAAATTAAAATATGTGCTGTGATAATAACTAATGGCTCAGGAGAATCATTAAAGTGCTAAAATAAAACTTCAAGTAAAGAAAATCTTGTATTATATGCTTCAGTAGAGGTATCCATTCCTAACATAGTACAAAAGTGCTGTAAAATCGTGTAATGAAATTTGTCCATTTTTACAGAGGGAAAGCAAATAACACCGCCCAACACTGTGAAGTTGTTTTTATTCTTCTTCTCATATGTCGACATTCTGTAAAACCACATATTGTGACAATAGCGATCCATTCCATTCAAATAAAGTAATAGAAATGATCTCTATAGCAAACTATGAGTCACATGAAATTCCACATCTTTATCATTTACATTCACAACATTTTTGCAGACACTCTTATCCAGAGCGACTCACTGTACAGAAGTGCTTTAATGTTGCTCAGGAACTCCTGATACTTAACACCAAACGACTGTAAATGACTGTAGAAAGGACATTTATTCATAATCACCCTGATTATAATCACACTCTCTGGTGTTTATAATCATTTATAATCATACTCTCTGGTGTTTATAATCATTTATAATCACACTCTCTGGTGTTTATAATCATTTATAATCACACTCTCTGGTGTTTATAATCATTTATAATCACACTCTCTGGTGTTTATAATCATTTATAATCACACTCTCTGGTGTTTATAATCATTTATAATCACATTCTCCAGTTTTTAGAATCATTTATAATCACACTCTCTGGTGTTTATAATCATTTATAAACACACTCTCTGGTGTTTATAATCATTTATAATCACACTCTCTGGTGTTTATAATCATTTATAATCACACTCTCTGGTGTTTATAATCATTTATAATCACACTCTCTGGTGTTTATAATCATTTATAAACACACTCTCTGGTGTTTATAATCATTTATAATCACACTCTCTGGTGTTTATAATCATTTATAATCACACTCTGGTGTTTATAATCATTTATAATCACACTCTGGTGTTTATAATCATTTATAATCACACTCTGGTGTTTATAATCATTTATAATCATACTCTCTGGTGTTTATAATAATTTATAATCACACTCTGGTGTTTATAATCATTTATAATCACACTCTGGTGTTTATAATCATTTATAATCATACTCTCTGGTGTTTATAATCATTTATAATCACACTCTGGTGTTTATAATCATTTATAATCATACGCTCTGGTGTTTATAATCATTTATAATCACACTCTCTGGTGTTTATAATCATTTATAATCACACTGGTGTTTATAATCATTTATAATCACACTCTGGTGTTTATAATCATTTATAATCATACTCTCTGGTGTTTATAATCATTTATAATCACACTCTCTGGTGTTTATAATCATTTATAATCACACTCTCTGGTGTTTATAATCATTTATAATCACACTCTGGTGTTTATAATCATTTATAATCATACTCTCTGGTGTTTATAATCATTTATAATCATACTCTCTGGTGTTTATAATCATTTATAATCACACTCTCTGGTGTTTATAATCATTTATAATCACACACTCTGGTGTTTATAATCATTTATAATCACATTCTCCAGTTTTTAGAATCATTTATAATCACACTCTCTGGTGTTTATAATCATTTATAATCACACTCTCTGGTGTTTATAATCATTTATAATCACACTCTCTGGTGTTTATAATCATTTATAATCACATTCTCCAGTTTTTAGAATCATTTATAATCACACTCTCTGGTGTTTATAATCATTTATAATCACATTCTCCAGTTTTTAGAATCATTTATAATCACACTCTCTGGTGTTTATAATCATTTATAATCACACTCTCTGGTGTTTATAATCATTTATAATCACATTCTCCAGTTTTTAGAATCATTTATAATCACACTCTCTGGTGTTTATAATCATTTATAATCACATTCTCCAGTTTTTAGAATCATTTATAATCACACTCTCTGGTGTTTATAATCATTTATAATCACATTCTCCAGTTTTTAGAATCATTTATAATCACACTCTCTGGTGTTTATAATCATTTATAATCACACTCTCTGGTGTTTATATTCATTTATAACCACACTCGCAAATGTTTATAATCATTTATAATCACACACTCTGGTGTTTATAATCATTTATAATCACATTCTCCAGTTTTTAGAATCATTTATAATCACACTCTCTGGTGTTTATAATCATTTATAATCACATTCTCCAGTTTTTAGAATCATTTATAATCACACTCTCTGGTGTTTATAATCATTTATAATCACATTCTCCAGTTTTTAGAATCATTTATAATCACACTCTCTGGTGTTTATAATCATTTATAATCACACTCTCTGGTGTTTATAATCATTTATAATCACACTCTCTGGTGTTTATAATCATTTATAATCACACTCTCTGGTGTTTATAATCATTTATAATCACACTCTCTGGTGTTTATAATCATTTATAATCACACTCTCTGGTGTTTATAATCATTTATAATCACATTCTCCAGTTTTTAGAATCATTTATAATCACACTCTCTGGTGTTTATAATCATTTATAATCACACTCTCTGGTGTTTATAATCATTTATAATCACATTCTCCAGTTTTTAGAATCATTTATAATCACACTCTCTGGTGTTTATAATCATTTATAATCACACTCTCTGGTGTTTATAATCATTTATAATCACACTCTCTGGTGTTTATAATCATTTATAATCACACTCTCTGGTGTTTATAATCATTTATAATCACACTCTCTGGTGTTTATAATCATTTATAATCACATTCTCCAGTTTTTAGAATCATTTATAATCACACTCTCTGGTGTTTATAATCATTTATAATCACACTCTCTGGTGTTTATAATCATTTATAATCACATTCTCCAGTTTTTAGAATCATTTATAATCACACCCTCTGGTGTTTATAATCATTTATAATCACACTCTCTGGTGTTTATAATCATTTATAATCACACTCTCTGGTGTTTATATTCATTTATAACCACACTCGCAAATGTTTATAATCATTTATAATCACACTCTCCAGTTTTTAGAATCATTTATAATCACACTCTCTGGTTTGTATAATAATTTTGAAGTTTTTATTCTATATTTTTGTTCTATATTTATGTTATCAATGAACAGATCCCTGACACTGGTTCACTGGGTCGAGGACTGAGAGTTCTCTCGATCCAGAAACACTGTTTGGAAGACAGCGAGAAAAGCAGACAAGTGCTGATGTAAGTGCTTCAGGAAGAGGTAGATCTTCAGATGTCGTCTGAAGACAGTCAGTAACTCAGCTGTTCAGACATCTAGGGGAAGTTTGAAGAGTCTTGATGCTTACCTTCCTTGAAAAATGGTGGGCTCAGTCAATCAGTGCTAGAGGATGGGAAGGAGGGAGCGTGGTGCAGTGCAGTGCAGGATGCTTTGAGGTCATTGGCTGCTGGTCTGTTTTTGGTGTTGTAAGAAATCAAGTGATTTTTAAATCATGTGATGTTTAAATCATACCAATATAAACACACCTGATCCTGGAATGCCCTGACATGTTGGAGAACATGCCTGAGTAAATAGCAACAGCATCATTTCATATACATCGATCAGACATAACATTATGACCACCTGCTTAATATTGAGTTTGTCCCCCTTTTGCTGCCTATACAGTCCTGACCTGTTGAGGCATGGACTCCACTAGATGTGTTGTGGTATCTGGCACCAAGATGTTAGCACCAAGATGTTAGCAGCAGATCCTTTAAGTCCTGTAAGTTGCGAGGTGGGGTCTCCATCAATCGGACTTGTTTGTCCAGGACATCCCACAGATGCTCGATTGGATTGAGATCTGGGGAATTTAGAGGTCAACACCTCAAGAGGCCAAGTCAACACCTCAAACTTCTTGTTGTGGTCATCAAACCATTCCTGAACCATTTTTGCTTTGTGGTACAGCGCATTATCCTGCTGAAAGAAGCCACAGCCATCAGGGAATACCATTTCCATGCTTAGGCAACCATGCTTAAGTAGGTGGTACTTGTTAAAGAAACATCCACCTGGATGGCAGGACCCAAGGCTTCCCAGCATTGCCCAAAGCATGACACTGCCTCCGCCGGCTTGCCTTCTTCCCATAGTGCATCCTGGTGCCATGTGTTCCCCTGGTAAGTGATGAACATGCACCCGGCCATCCACGTGATGTAAAAGAAAACATGATTCATTAGACCAGGCCACCTTTTTCCATTGCTCCATGGTCCAGTTCTGATGTTCACGTTCCCATTGCTGCCATTTTTGGCAGTGCACAATGGTCAGCATGGGCACCCTGACTGGTCTGTTGCTATGTAGCCCCATATGCAACAAACTGTGATGCACTGTGTATTATGACACCTTTCTATCAGAACATGATGGGTCCGGGAAAAAAGTGCATTATGGTTAGTGTGCCGAGTAGGCAAGTCCAGAAAAAGTCTTGTCCTATTTAAGTGCATGAATGTTCTCTCTCTCTCTCTCTCTCTCTCTCTCTCTTTCTCTCTCTCTCACTCTTTCTCTCTCTGTTTGCCTTTAAGTAGCGGAAGCACTTCAGCGTCCATTTTCTATATGGCTCACCGTCTTCCTGGCCCAGGTCCAGCTTCGCTGAAGCAGTGAAGGCTCACATTCATATTCTTTCAAGCACCCAGGCCTGATTTTCACAGGCTGCCAAACACATTAAGATCTTCACTGCGCTAATAGACGTTCGCTCATCGATGCTCATTTGTATGCCGCACTCCGAGCGTCAATTTGAAATTTTGATGCGTCTCCCTGTTTATCCTAATCACCGAGTTCATAATAAGGGTGAGCGCAATGAGTGCTTATGGATTGTTTTAGAAGCCTTGTCACCTTGTATGCAAGCCCCCCCCCCACTCCCATATCCCCTGCAGAATTATTCGCCCTGATTTGCATGATTCAATTTTCAGTAGAGCTGATCCCATTGTATACCAGATAGCAATGAGAGTATATTAGTATTAAGCACTGAGTCTCGTGCGTAATCGGGCATAATCAGGCTTAGCAATGGCGATGCTAAAGGTCGTTCTGTGATTGCGGGGTTTGAAAGAGGCCCTCAACCTTTCCATAGATCCTGTCACTGCAATTGTTGCCGTAATTATCGTTATTGCTTTACGTTTTTTGGGGGGGATTCAAACCTATTGTTAGTAGAATTGTAAATGTTGTGAAAGTTCTGTACATGACACTTTCCTTAGACGCATTTACTAAAAGATTTGCATATTCGGTAAACAATTTCCTGACTCTTTCCAAATGCTAATTTGAAATGCTAATTTGAACATTTGCACCTTTAGTGGTCAAATCTCCTGTGTAATTTTAAAAAAAATTCTTTACATGAACCTCATCGATTTATTATTTCAGAGCGCTAAATAGCGCAATTATTTACTGAAAGATCCACAGGGAGCTTTAACATCTGCCGCATTGTGTAGAATCTTGGAGTTTGGAACCTTTGACTGTTGGTATATTTATGAGAAGCACCGACTCCTCGTTCTCCAGACGAGTTTTTCGATGCACTTGTTTACCTTTTTGTGACCAAAGTTTTCAGCCCTGCATCAATGCCTGTCTGATTCGGATTTGGAAAACGGTCTAATCGGCGTAGAAGCATCCTTAGGGAGTCGGTCCTGCTGGGAGACCAGGACGGTTTGATCATTTAGAGTGCTGAGTTCAATCAGGTGTTTGAGTCTAGGTGCGGATTTGAGGAACCCTGCTGTTTGTGAAAGTGAAGGACGAACGGCTTGTACTCATTTTTTATTTATTTTTTTTTTATTTGCTTGTTAAATTCTTGCAGCTTCCAAAAACACAAACATCTGAGAGTTATTTTGTCATCGGTTTGGTCTTTTCACTTTGCACTTCAAACTGTTCAAAGCTTCACACTGACACCTGAATGGAAATAAAAAAAAAAGGAAAAGGGCGAGAAAAAAAAACTGAGAAAATAACATTATTCCGCTGTTACTCAGCAGCTATTATGACAAGTGCTGTAATGTGGCTTTCCACTGGCTTCAAACCATGCAAGCAATCAAACCATGAGCAAGCTGTAAGTGCAAACCACACAGGGACGATTGTGACTAACTATAACATCATGGTTTATATATATATATATATATATATATATATATGTATGTATGTATATATACTAAACTAATGCTTGCCAAAACCTTGCTTCTACACTTCAGGCACCTGATCCTTTATCCTTTATTCACTGTAGCAATGTCTGAGACAGTGAAGTCAGATTAATATCTCTACCTTAATCTTCATTTTTAACTTTATTTATTTATTTTTATTTTTTCCTGTAAGTTATATCTGGAGATATCAGAATTCCACAGCTCAATATACAACTATCTGCTTTAGCTAGCTGATTGAGCCGGACTAGCTAGACAGATCTGTGGAGATTTTACAGCACAGAAACTCTGCATTACCCCACTTTTGCTTGTTATATTGGAGCCTGTAGCTAGCACTCAGGATGATATATTAGCGTTTTTGCTAAATAGTGAAAAATATGTATAGAGTAAACAAACATAAGATACTGGAACTGCGCCAGTGTTCGGCTGAGGTTGCCATGTTGTTCACTTCAGCATAGACTATTTGGATAGTTAAAACAGTTTTTGTTTTTTTCCTCAAAGTACAAATCTTGTTTAGATTTTTGTTGTTGTTGTTGTTGTTGTTGTTGTTTAGATTTTTTTTCTTGCATTATTGAGTAAGTACAAAACCTTTTAGTATTTTCAAACACTATTTTTCCAACAACAAAAAAAAAGAAATATTCTATGTCGATACAGAAAGTAACAATATTACATAAAGAAGCCACTTTTCAGACAAAAAAACATAATTGAAGACTGTTCGGTTTTGCTGCAAAAAAAAAAAAAAAGTCTCTCTGGTGAGATTCTCTATGATGCTCAGTACAAAGTTAACACCTAACTTTATTATCCATCCCTCGATTTCCTGTAGCACTACTCAGTGTCACAGGGAAGCTGGAGTCTATCCCATTAGGACAGGGAGCAAAACCCAATGCAGAGCACAATCACACACATGAGGGACAGTTTAGAGATGCCAATCGGCCTACAACATGCCTTTGTACTTGGGGAGGAAACTGGAAAACCCAGAGGAAACCCCCAAAGCACAGGGAGAACAAGGAAATTCCATAAACACAGGGGGAAAGGAATCAAACCCCAAACCCAATACAAAAAATTACACAAAAAATACAAGACTATAATAAAAATAATAAAAAATATATACATATAAAATAATTATTTCTATTATATTATATTATATTATATTATATTATATTATATTATATTATATTATATTATATTATATTATATTATATTATATTATATTATATTATATTATATTATATTATATTATATTATATTATATTATATTATATTATATTGGTTGTGATGTGATTCATGTCCAGAAAAAGTCCACTCTTAAGGTGTTATTTATCTGAAGTACAAGTTTACAAGATAATTTATTGACTCTCACTTTTTTAATTTTCTTGATGACTACTTATTACTTTTACCATGACACAGCAGCAGCACTTTTTTTTTTTTGCTCTAGTCAGTATTTTTAAGCTGAACAGCTGATTCTGCACAGAAAACCCATAATCACGTATTAAGCCGTGAGTGCGGCACGTTTCCGTCTGCCTGATGACTCCTGCTCGTTAATGTATGTAATGAGAAATGGCAGCTCTATTAGCTCTGCACACTGAAAGATGAATAAGGTAATGGAACCCCTACCGTCATGCTGTCTGCTTCCTGTGAATCACCCTTTTGGTTTTTTGGAGGGGTGTTTTTTTTTCCCACTCTCAGAAAAACCATGTCACTTTCTTTACAGGATGTTTTAATGCTTTATTAATCCCACTGATGTTTGCCAGTGGCTTGAGGAATCGAATCAACATCAACATATCCTTCAGGAACAAAAGGGAAGCCTCAAGGATCGTCATGAGGTTCTTTTCTGAAGCTGTTTATACTCGCAGGTCAAATTGTATTTTACATAAAGACCTGGACATGCTGATAAAGTTACTTTATTAGCATGGACTGCAAGCTAGTCAGAATGCTAATTAATGACCCGTCTAGCTACTTGGCAAAGACAACACTGCTGTGTATATCATCATAAAGAAAAGTACAAATGACAGGAAATGTATTCAGTTAAAATGTTTTTTTCTGAATTCATTTGTGTCATCATTTGAACGGTAATGCACATTTTTATGAGGAAAATAAGTCATGAGCATTTAAAAACAATTAATTTTGAATAAAAATCATGAAAATTTGTAAAAAATAAAAATAAAATAATTAAATAATAATAATAATAATAATAATAATAATAATAATAATAATAATAATTTAATTGTATAAAAAATGAGCTGAAAATAAATCAATATAAAAGATAACAAATGAATAAATGAATAACTGAAAAAAATGAATAATTTTATTATGGTTTTAAAAAATGAATAAAAATTTGTATTTGAAAATAAATAATTGTGTGGAAAAACATAAACATAAATAAAAATCAAATAATGTGAATCACGTGCATTAGATGTAAAATGTCATGTGGAAAAAAATAAAATAAAATCAGAATTTAAAAAAACAAACAAAAAAAACAAATCTAAAATCTATCTAATCTTACTTTTTTTTACTTTTTCTCTGTGAGGTTCCAGGGAAAGACGCTATGACAGAATGCAGGTATATTAGCAGCTAAAATGCAAATGTTTACTTCCATGCAACGGACCACGTGCTGTTCAGTCGCGTGGAATGAGAATTAACACACCATCTGAGAGGAGCTTCCTCTGTATCGTTTCTCGTCCCAGCAGCACAGCACTAGGTGTTAATGAGGATTAATCACTGCTGACTTCTTCAACGTGTGAACCTGGTCCTGCTTTTAGCAACACGCCACTAGACCTGCTTTTCTAATTAGCTTTACACGTCTTCTGTATTCACACGGTACACAAAGATACGCTGATGTCACG
This sequence comes from Hemibagrus wyckioides, assembly GCF_019097595.1. NCBI lineage: Eukaryota > Metazoa > Chordata > Actinopteri > Siluriformes > Bagridae > Hemibagrus > Hemibagrus wyckioides. Next base: position 36,885,115 of record NC_080715.1, on the reverse strand, counting down.
TGGGAAGGAGAAGGACGCTGCCTTTTCAGACAGATGACCTTGCAGCTTTTGATTCAGAATCTACAAATCCAGTGCTTTCATTTTTTGCTTTTTCTGTTCAAGTCAAACCTTTTTTTAATTTCCAGGGAACATTTAACACAACCGGAGCTGACCAATCAGAGATATAGTATGACAAGAAAAACAACACGTTTTATAACTTTGTTAGAACACAAGGCAACATCAGAAACGTGAAAAAAAAAGTATGGTACTATAATGGGCTAGAAACGAAACCTGGAAATGAAACAAAGATCAAAGCCAAGTTCACTTCAGTTCAATTCAATTTTTTGTTGTTGTCCTCGAAGTCCACATAGGGTTGGCAGCATTGCTTTGAATGCTGGAGCTGGTCCATTTCTGGATGCCTCAGGATCCTCACAGGGTTGGTCTCTGTCTACTGGAGCTGGCACAATCTCCAGATGCCTCGGGATGGGTAGAAAAAGGAACAGGTGAAAAGGAATTAGCGTAGCTGCCGTTCATGATATTAGCAGCACTAGATGATAATGGGCATTTGATCAGATGTACTGGAGTACGAGGTTATGGGATGTATTATGTGTATGCCTGGCTAAAGAGATATGTCTTTAATCTACATTTAAACTGGGAGACTGTGTCTGAGCCCCGAACACTGTCAGGAAGACTATTCCAAAGTTTAGGAGCTAAATACGAAAACCCCTTTTGTAGAGTTTGATATTCAAAGTCATAAGAAATTAGATGAGTTTATATAATGTAGTGGAACCTCAACATAGGAATTTAATTCTATCTGGAGGTGAGTTCTTAAGGTGAAAATGTGTATTGCGAAACGAATTTTCCCATAAGAAATAATGTAAATGAAGGTAATAATAATATTAGCAATATGACCAATACGAGGCGTATGTAAAGTGTATGGCTGCTTACAAAGAACTGTCCCAAACCAAGCCTTCCATGTCTAGGGTCCTCACAGGAAGTCCTGCCACCAAGCTTGGGCTAAAAATAGAACAGACCACCCACACCACCAATTTGTTCACAAAAAAAAAACATGAGGAAAATCACCTAGCTTTTGAACACATGCCGAAGGTAACATTGGTATCATGGGTTAACTTGTAAAATTCATGAAGTCGCTTCGGTTGGCTTCGCTTGGCTTTCCACTGACGCAAACATGTTTTGGATGGCTCCCGGACGTACGCCCAACTTAGCCGGTGTTTGGTCCGGTTCGTTCATATGCCGAAAATGCTTTGTATGCAAATGCAAATCCATGGTGAAAATCCATAAGGGAGGGCATTCGTATCCCAGGTTTGCACTGTAGAAGAATCCAGAATAAGGTTAGTGAGGAGTTCATATAGAGTGTGTACAGAAGTTAAAGCAGGTCAATGAGCTATATGTGGGTGTGAGTGGGCGTGGCTGTAGAGAGTATAAGAGTGTGTTAAAGAGTGCTAGCTACGGCACGATGCATCATACTGTACTCCACTTGTTACAAGCGCTGTAAAACTTCATGAGCAGAATCCAGTTGTGAAGTCTCATGACTCATCTAATGTGGGCTTTAAGCAGGAGAACAAAAACACGACAGAGGAGAGCGGGGACATTTACACATGCTTGTTTTCTCTGAAATGTTACTTCGTGACGTATATAAGCTACAGTACATCACTTCTCTTTGTCCATATGGGAAACACACAAACACACACACACACACACACACACATATGTATATACACTATATTGCCAAAAGTATTCGCTCACCTGCCTTGACTCGCATATGAACTTAAGTGACATCCCATTCCTAATCCATAGGGTTCAATATGACGTCGGTCCACCCTTTGCAGCTATAACAGCTTCAACTCTTCTGGGAAGGCTGTCCACAAGGTTTAGGAGTGTGTTTATGGGAATTTTTGACCATTCTTCCAGAAGCGCATTTGTGAGGTCACACACTGATGTTGGACGAGAAGGCCTGGCTCTCAGTCTCCGCTCTAATTCATCCCAAAGGTGTTCTATCGGGTTGAGGTCAGGACTCTGTGCAGGCCAGTCAAGTTCATCCACACCAGACTCTGTCATCCATGTCTTTATGGACCTTGCTTTGTGCACTGGTGCACAGTCATGTTGGAAGAGGAAGGGGCCAGCTCCAAACTGTTCCCACAAAGTTGGGAGCATGGAATTGTCCAAAATGTCTTGGTATGCTGAAGCATTCAGAGTTCCTTTCACTGGAACTAAGGGGCCAAGCCCAGCTCCTGAAAAACAACCCCACACCATAATCCCCCCTCCACCAAACTTTACACTTGGCACAATGCAGTCAGACAAGTACCGTTCTCCTGGCAACCGCCAAACCCAGACTCGTCCATCAGATTACCAGATGGAGAAGCGTGATTCGTCACTCCAGAGAACGCGTCTCCACTGCTCTAGAGTCCAGTGGCGGCGTGCTTTACACCACTGCATCCGACGCTTTGCATTGCACTTGGTGATGTATGGCTTGGATGCAGCTGCTCGGCCATGGAAACCCATTCCATGAAGCTCTCTGCGCACTGTTCTTGAGCTAATCTGAAGGTCACATGAAGTTTGGAGGTCTGTAGCGATTGACTCTGCAGAAAGTTGGCGACCTCTTCGCACTATGCGCCTCAGCATCCGCTGACCCCGCTCCGTCAGTTTACGTGGCCTACCACTCCGTGGCTGAGTTGCTGTCGTTCCCAAACACTTCCACGTTCTTATAATACAGCTGACAGTTGACTGTGGAATATTTAGGAGCGAGGAAATTTCACGACTGGATTTGTTGCACAGGTGGCATCCTATCACAGTTCCACGCTGGAATTCACTGAGCTCCTGAGAGCGACCCATTCTTTCACAAATGTTTGTAAAAACAGTCTGCATGCCTAGGTGCTTGATTTTATACACCTGTGGCCATGGAAGTGATTGGAACTCCTGATTCTGATTATTTGGATGGGTGAGCGAATACTTTTGGCAATATACTGTATATATATATATATATATATATATATATATATATATATATATATATATATATATATATATGACATTTTTATGCCCTTTTTTTTTCATTTTATGCCATTTTTAAAAAAACGTGAATAAATCAATCAATAAATTCCATTATTTTATCTACTTATGTGTTAAAAAACAGAATACTGTGCAGTTGCGTATGTTTATCTCCACACTAACGCTTACAATGTTTGAAATCCTATAATAATGCATATAATGAAGTCTTTCTACTCTACTGCCTTTCTAACATTCTTTGTTTTGGTATTCTATTGTTTCAATCATTTAGACTTCATCATTTTACACCCCGTTGAATTAGTTCATTCTTCTTAATTAAAAGAAATCTTTTTATTCACTACTTTCTCTCTTTACCTATATTTCTCTTCACTGATATGATCAGTGGATTTATTAATACCTGATTGTACAGCACGTTACTATGTTAGCTAAAAACGTAGGAGTGCTCCATATTTAACCACCAATTAAACATCAGTAAATGATCGCGATGTAAAGATCTTTCCTGACTTCACCATCAGCAGCGAGATATCTGAGGTCTGCTGTGCTGAATAAATAAGTGCCTCATGTCTACGCAGAAACAGCTACGTCTTTTCTCATTAAAAAACACTGAAATGAGATTAGTCCAAGGAGCATCACCGGGGTTTAATCCGCTCGGAATAAAGGAGCGCTCAGGAAAAGAGCTGACATTTACACTTGTTTTCACACACCAGCATCCAAGAGAAGCGACTGAGGGAAATGTGAGCTTTAAATCAACAGCAACAGCTTGCAGAAAAGGCATGAAGGAATTATCAGACGTATATATAATATAAAAAAGTACTGGCACTAAATATTAGTAATAATAATGTCTTTCCTGTCAGCTGGAACCTGGCTATTTTCCTCTGACCTCTCTCAACAACAAAACGTTTCCTTCATGTCAGTGAATGTTTTATGGGTTTTTTTTTCCTCTCGCACCGTTCTGTATAAACTCTAGAGACTGTTGTGTGTGAAAATCTCAGCAAGACTCAAAGCAGCAAACTGGGACCAACATCACCAACAATCAGAGATCAGACTCTTCAGACTGGGATCTAACCACAGAAATGTGTTCCTAAATACACATGTACACTTAATTTAATGACAGTGATTTCTTTTCCTTTCCACACAATTCATATTATTTGATTTATACATGATTTGTTTATTTTATTTTTCTTTCTTTCTTTCTTTCTTTCTTTCTTTCTTTCTTTCTTTCTTTCTTTTAAATGTATATATATATTTTTTTTACATTTTTATTTAATTTTTTATATTTTTTTTCACACAATTACTTGAATTACTCTTTAAAGATTTTCATAATAATTGAAATGTGAATAATTTATTTTCAGTTCATTTATGTACTCAATTATTTTCACTAATGCTAATTATTTGAGTCGTATTTTTTATTATGGTTCATTTTTCATGTTTTTGTACGTTCAATTTTATTGGTTTTATTTTTATTTTTTTATGATTTTATTTTTATGTGCCTCTTTCATCCTCATATATCCTTTTTCACAATTCATTTTTTTATTTTGTTTTAAACACATGATTAATTTATTTTTGGTGAAATTATTCCCCACAAATTATTCTTGTTCTTCTCCACATGATTATTTTTTTTTTTAGACACATTTATTATTTCAAGTGCAATTTCTTTCAAACAAATTTGTTCCATAGTAGAAATAAAGTGAACAGTATTTACACTGGCCTTTGTCGGCATAACATAATAGATCATGTAGGTCATTTTCTTCAAAAAAAAAAAAAAAATTGAAATAAATAAAAAGACCAGCTATAAAACAGTGTTGGTATTCTGTCAGACTGGTGAAACTGATTAATGCGCCCTGGCCGGTGAATTTGAACCGCCTGCAGTCGTGTAATATGTAGGGTGATACTTTGCATGCTAATGTAATATTTAGGTTAGAAAGGTTGCACATCTATTTAATTAGACAACACCAGAGAATTTTTTTTTAAAAAAAAGCTTGACCTTATGCAACACCATGCAACTCAATTAACTCTACATGACACACTCTCAGTCCTGCTGAGAACGGCGTTATCTGTGCCTCGTTTACACGGAGAAACCGGACCTGTTCATTCATTATACATCACAAAAAGCAGCATACAGAAACTATTTAGCAGCTACTACCAATTACACAAGGATATTGCTTGGGATTGTTTACACACTGCTGTACAGGTAAAGCTCTAAGGAGTTACACAAGTCTGGACACACTGACACGACTGTCACTACACTGTTTACTACACTTTTTTATTTCCATCAGTTGCTAATCTGCTGTATAGAATGTAGTCCATGCAATGGCTAGCTGTGTGTGTGTGTGTGAGTGTGTGTGTGCGTGTAGCTCTAGCTCAGAAACTTTTAATTCAATTCAATTCAAAAAGTGTTAGTTATCTCCAGGGGCACGCAGAGTAGTTAAAAAGAAAAGATCATTGCAACTACAAAATAAAAATAAAAGAACATAAATAAAATACAATTGTTGTAGCAATGATAAATTACATCTGTAGAAAATCTCTGTAAAAGTGGAACATCTGTATAAAATATCTGTAAATAAATATAAACTGTTTAACCTGTTACTGCTTAATAGCCGAAATGAAAAAAGAGGAAGAAGAAGAAGAAAGTAGAAGAATACGCTGAAGGTAAAGCGGGGGGTGGGGGGTGGGGGGGGGCTTCTGGGGGGGTTCTAGGTGAAATTTGGTCTGAAGACTTTTTTATGGGATATTTCACATGTTAATTAAATAAGTTGACATGAAATCTTGTCCATTTGCTAACACTCGCTAGTTATTTTTTTATCCAAATTTGCCTGTTTTCTTTGCTTATGCCATTTCTAGCTACCACGAAATATTCATTATTTACAAAATATTTTACTTTGGACAAATTAGCGCTTTTTTTTTAAATTAATAATTATAAATTTTCCTCCCTCTTTCTCTTTGTTTTTAAGGAATTTAGTTCAACCGAAGCATCTCTAGTTTCAATGCCATATACAAAACTAATGAAAGCTTTTCTTTGCAAAAGAAACGAGTTAAAAATAAAAAAAAAACAAAAAAAAAACATTTATCTTCACTTGAGAACATTTTAACCCAGATACTTTTGTTTTTAAACTTTTAAAGTTTATTTCTCCTGGACTCAAGAAGGTGACCTGATGCATCAAGGGGGCGTGTAAACTTCTGAAACAGTTTAATGATCAAAATGTTCTTATTTAATCTTCTAGGAAACTTTTTGATAAAATATATTGTATAGCTTCCGAAGAGCAGCACTAAATGAATGAAGATTCATAATCCTTTACACAGTCACCCTGTTCAAAAGTTTACCCCCACCCCCCAATCCCCCGGTTCTTGTACATATTTTGTTGCCTTCGTGAGCATCTGTGAATTTGTTCCACCTTTTGTAGTAGTTACTGTGTTATTGTGAGTCCTTCGTTTATCCTTAGTGTGAAAACATCATCTATCCGCCGCTGGAAAGAGGTCAAATATGCAAAAGAGGCTGGAAAAGTAAAGAATGTGCCGAAGCTGGAGGATTTATCTGAAGAACAGTGATCTGTGTAACTGCGCCAGACAAACAAGGGACTCGGGAACAACCGAAACAAAACCATAAAACAGTCAACAACAGGAAAGAATTAGGATTCGAGGGAATGTAAACTTCTGAAATGGTTCATTTCAGTTCTTATTGTGTCTAAATGTAAACTGTGGTTCTGTGAAATAGCTGATTCAGGGCAGTAGTAATTAAACAAAATGCAATTTTTATGATCCTTTTTTTAATTGTTAGCATATGAGCTTTAAGAACTGAAATTTTGCAAGAAATTTGCATCGGCATACAAAACATTTTTCGGGATACGAACGAACCGAACGCCGGCTAAGTTGCATGTACGCCCGAGAGCCGTTTAAACCTTGTTAGCGTCAGTGAGCGAGTTTACGAAATTTCTGAAAGTCAGTGAAAGCTGTTTCGAGTTAACCCATGCTACCCATGATATTTTCAGACGTTTTTTTGTTGACAGATTGGTGGCGTAGGTGATCTATTCTATTTTTAGCCCAAGCTCGGTGGCACAACTTCCTGTGAGGACCCTTGACATGGAATGCTTGGCTTGGGTCAGTTCTTTGTAAGCACCCATACACTTTACATATGCTTCGTATTGGTCATATTTTTGGGTTGGCCGGAACGGATTATCTACATTTACATTATTTCTTATGGGAAAATTCGTCCTGCAATACAGATTTTTGCCTTAAGAACAAATTACATTCCTACTCCGAGGTTCGGCTGTATCTGATTGGTCTGAAGGTTTGCGTAAAAATTTAGCATCTTTGTCAGTCTGTAATTCTAGTCACAGTTATACACCCCAGTGCGCTCCTTTTAACACGTCAGCGTTTCTATGGTAACAGCACGTTGATAGTCCGGCAGAGTGAGTAACAATGTGGTGGTGTTTAACAACAAGGATGAAGTTTTCTGTAAGAAGTCATGTGTGTTTTCTTCAGGATGGAAGAGTAACAGCAGCTATAAGAAGAAAAAAAAGGATAAAGAGTAGAAGGTATCTTTAAATCATGAAAATACTGTAAAAAATTATTGTAATAAATCATTTCCTTTTTATATCTGTGCACTATACGACTTGTATAACCAGGAAATCCAGTCTAGATTTAACATGAAGTCTATTTTGTTGTTTACGGACGGAGACAAATCTGTTCCTGGTAATTTCAGTCCATCTTCACGGCTTCGAAGTCAGATCCTGCTCAGATCACACAAGCCCCCGTCGCTGATTATTTTCCTAATATTATCTTTTGTATAATAAAACCCCTGCCTTTGATTTCCACTGTCAGAGCTCGTTTCTCTCGTCATTTTCTGACACGATGATTACCATACGCTAATAAACAAGGTACTCGCCTCGGCAAGAACGCTCGATTTTGTTTTTCGTTTTTTTTCCCACCGTAACACAATGACACATTTTAATGGAAGACTCGGGATAGACTGACATTTTGCTCCCGTTCCTTTTCCACAGCGAGAAGTGACTGTGGGCTGAAAACTCATTACTGTTGTTAATATGCACTTGGGAACTTGTTCATGCCTTTGGCCTTCGAGAGAATCTTCATCACCAGCTTTTATCTTTTACAATTTACCAACCAGAGCGAAGTTTTTTATAGATGAAACTGCATGAGGCATGAGGGTTCGACTGAACCATGGACTTTTAGAAATGGTAAAGAAATTATGTTCACCGATCAGGCATAACATCCTGAGCAGTGAGAGGTGACGTGAATAACACTGATGATCTCCTCATCATGGCCCCTGTTAGTGGGTGGGATATATTAGGCAGCAAGTGAACATTTTGTCCTCAAAGTTGATGTGTTAGAAGCAGGAACAATGGGTAAGTGTAAGGATTTGAGCGAGTTTGATGAAGGGCCAAATTGTGATGGCTAGACCACTGGATCAGAGCATCTCCAAAACTGCAGCTCTTGTGGGGTGTTCCCGGTCTGCAGTGGTCAGTATCTATCAAAAGTATATCTTCAACTTACAGGACTTAAAGGATCTGCTGCTAACATCTTTGTGCCAGGTACCACCGCACACCTTCAGGATCTAGTGAAGTACATGCCTCATCGGGTCAGGGCTGTCAGGGGGAGTAATACAATATTAGGCAGGTGGTCATATTGTTATGCCTGATCAGTGTACATTTCTTTCTTTTTTTAAAAAAAAAAAAATTATTTATTTTATTTATTTTTATTTTATTGGACACAAATACTATATGTAAACCTGATCTAAAACTTCATCACTTTATTCTTTATTACTTTATACTCTGTTTAGTTGAGTCTTTTAGTCTTCTTTTAGTTTCTCCTCTAAAGCTGTTTTTAGAAAAATTGATGAAATCATGAAAATATTGAGCATGAAAACGTTAGCAAGTGACAGCAAGGTCTGAGTTCCTGCTTTGCATGAGTTAGCATGTTAGTTATGATGTCATGCAGGAGGCTAGCTGACTTACACAAGCAACGTTTCAGTTTCAGATGTCCGTTTTATGAATTGCTAACACAAAACATCATGAGTGAATGTTAACAGTAATCGTACTGCTCGTTTAATGCCAGTTTTTTTTTGCCCGCTTCAATCAAAAGCTTAATTGAATTCAAAACGTGTAATTGCGTCTCTTCGCCTTCCAGCACGATTTCTGAGTTGAGACTTGTTCTGGTTAATGTCAATATTTGGGTAAAATCTTTAAAAAAAAGAAAAAGAAAAAAAAAGTGAGGGCTGAGACGGATACAAATCATACGATAAGGGTCAAAGTCCAGCTTAGTTCAGGACAAACAACAAAGGACTAACACAGGGCTAAGGCAAAAACACCAGAATCAGGAAACTGACAAACACTACTGTAGGAGAAAAGCAGCACACCAAAGCATTAGTTACTGAATCAAATGTGTTAGTAACCGAATCGAATGTGGTAGTTACTGAATCGAATGCTGGAGTTACTGAATCGAATGCTGGAGTTACTGAATCGAATGCTGGAGTTACTGAATCGAATGTGTTAGTAACTGAATCAAATGTGGTAGTAACCAAATTGAATGTTGTAGTTACTGAATCGAATGCTGGAGTTACTGACTCAAATGCTGGAGTTACTGAATCGAATGCTGGAGTTACTGAATCGAATGCTGGAGTTACTGAATCGAATGCTGTAATTACTGAATCAAATGCCGGAGTTACTAAATTGAATACTGGAGTTACTGAATCAAATGTATTAGTAACCGAATCAAATGCTGCATCAAATGCGTTAGTAAACAAATTGAATGCGGTAGTAACTGAATCAAATGCTGTAGTTACTGAATTGAATGCTGGAGTTACTGAATCGAATGCTGGAGTTACTGAATCAAATGTATTAGTAACTGAATCGAATGCAGTAATAACCGAATCAAATGCTGAATCAAATGCGTTAGTAAACAAATTGAATGCGGTAGTAACTGAATCAAATGCTGTAGTTACTGAATTGAATGCTGGAGTTACTGAATCGAATGCTGGAGTTACTGAATCAAATGTATTAGTAACCAAATCGAATGCGATAGTAACCGAATCCAATGCTGTAGTTACTGAATCAAATGTATTAGTAACTGAATCGAATGCAGTAATAACCGAATCAAATGCTGAATCAAATGCGTTAGTAAACAAATTGAATGCGGTAGTAACTGAATCAAATGCTGTAGTTACTGAATTGAATGCTGGAGTTACTGAATCGAATGCTGGAGTTACTGAATCAAATGTATTAGTAACCAAATCGAATGCGATAGTAACCGAATCCAATGCTGTAGTTACTGAATCAAATCCTGGAGTTACTGAATCGAATGCTGGAGTTACTGAATCGAATGCTGGAGTTACTGAATCGAATGTTGGAGTCACTGAATCAAATGCTGGGGTTTCTGAATCAAATGCTGGAGTTACTTAATTGAATGTTGGAGTTACTGAATCGAACAGTGGAGTTACTGAATCGAATGTGTTATTAACCGAATCGAGTGAGGTAGTAACCAAATGGAATGCTGGAGTTACTGAATCAAATGCTGGAGTTACTGAATCGAATTGCTGATAATGGACAATGATGATCTGGGGAGTGTATTTAGGGCAGCTATATTTTGAGGCCGTGGTGGGAAATGGAGTTTGTGACTGAATGAGCCTGACACATTATTAAGTATTCAAAGAAATTACCTTTGTTAAATTGTATTGTAGTTTTTTGCATTGCCATATTTATTTGTCCTCCTGCTTTTCATCGTCAAAGAGAGAGACACACCCCGTGCACACAGATTTATATCTCTAGATCTCAGATGCACTGCCTGTGGTGTAGCTGCTATTATTTCAGACCTATTTCTGTGCCCTTACCTTATAAACTACAGGATTCAGGATTTGGCCCTTAATATAACTGGCTCATTAGAATCCTGCCATCTCTTCTTCCTTGTCCTTGGTGGCAGAAGCGGTGAAAGTAATGATGGCAGTGTGTGGTAAACAAGGCGGAAGAAAGAGATAACTCAAGCTCTCGTTCCAAAAAGACAGCTAGCATGCCGAGCCACTCATGAATCACCCCCAGAGAGAGATATTTATTCCTGCCAATTACACAGGAAATGAGTACTTCTATCTATCTAGCTATCTCTCTCTCTTCGTCTCTCTCTCTCTCTCTCTCTCTCTCTCTCTGACCTTAACCCCCAACTCTAATATGCAACACTCAAATCAATAAGAAATGGAAAATGCACACCATGAACTGAGGGACAAAAAAAATCCAAAATATAAATATATATGATCATTTTCTAATATGTCACATTATTAAGTGGCATACACTTGAAATTCTGGCTTTATTTTTCATATTTAGCTTTATTTCAGATGGACGTTTTAACCGATTTATCCAGGCTTCTGTGCTCTGAGTGATGTACAGTGTCCAGCTACACGCAATGACCCTTGGTGTTAAATGCTTTGCCCAAGAGGACAAGCTACTTAAACTGAAGCTCTACTATCCGTGCCAAATGCCTAAGACTTTGAGCTACATTTCGTCAGAGAGTTCATTGCCAAGATTAACTTATTTTTCCCTTGGACTGAACATACTGTAGATTTGTTGTACTGTGCATGCTGACACAATTTGGATAAATAAGTGTTGCCTGTGTATGACAGAAACCACATTTTCCTATCTTTTTAGCAGTTTTCCAGAAATCCACACCAGCAACATCCAACGGTGACATTCTTTTAATTAAAAAAAAAAAAGCGATTGATTTGTCGTCCAGCTGAAATCCTAATCTCAGGATCCTCTGACCGCTTTGCACACACTCTTCGTTTCCTGCCTGCCGGGTTAACCTGGCGTTTTAACTTTGAATCATGCAGATTGTTCTGTAGGCACTGTATATTCATGAGCCTGGGCTTGCGATTCAGCCACATGAAGGCTTTTCAGGAATAATAAAAAAATCCAGTTAATACATATGTTAACTCGGGTTGTCAGTAGGGATTCTATCTCAATGCAAATATTCAGAATCTACCGAGCTGAAAGATGTCAAAGGAACACATTACTCTGTGTGTGTGTGTGTGTGTGTGTGTGTTTAATGCAATGCATCAGGAGGAGGTTGAGAATCCATTCATCACCCTGACAAAAATACATTGAGAATGAAAAACAGGGCAAAAACTAAATTCCTCATTTCTCAGAATTTTTCAGCAGCATTTCATCGATATGTCGAAATGTCTGCCGGATCAAACCTACCTCTCTTGCATGATAACGCAAAACAACTAAGGAGATGTGGTCATAGCTTTCAATTAATTGTCAATTCATTTCTTGACTGGCCTGCAGGTTTAGGAGTGTGTTTATGGGAATTTTTGACCATTCCACTAGAAGTGCATTTGTGAGGTCAGGCACTGATATTGGACAAGACGGCCAGTCTCCACTCTAATTCATCCCAAAGGTGTTCTATCGGGTTGAGGTCAGGACTCTGCAGGTCAGTCAAGCTTCTCCACACCAAACTCACTCATCCATGTCTTTATGGACCTTGCTTTGTGCACTGGTGTGCAGTCATGTTGGAACAGGAAGGGGTTATCTCCAAACTGTTCCCACAAAGTTGGGAGCATGAAATTGTCCAAAATGTCTTGGTATGCTGAAGCATTAAGAGTTCCTTTTACTTGCACTAAGGGGCCAAGCCCAGCCCTTGAAAAACAACACCTTCATTCATTTCGATTTGGAGGGGTGTCCCAAAACTTTTGCCAATATAGTGTATATGTGACAAACAAAGGCTAAAGCTGAATGTGGAATTCCAGGATCTCCTACACTAAACCCAGTTCTAGACTTTTGGGTGAAATTTATGGAAAATGTAAAAAGTTCACGCTACAGTGATATTATATCATGAAAGTAGGGCATTTAAGTAGAAGCATGCAATGGTGATTTCCTCATTTCAAACAATTTATTGAAACAAAATCCAACAACAGTGGTGGGTATACCACAACAAAAAATATCAACGTCTCAATAATTTGTCATGTGCCCTTGACCATCAATTGCAGCTTGACAACGACGTCTCATGCTGTTCACGAGTCGACTTATTGTCTGCTGAGGCATGACATTCCACTCTTCTTGAAGGGCGGCCCTCAGGTCATTGAGGTTCTGGGGTGCAGGGTTATGAGCCTCTACACGGCGACTCAGCTGATCCCATAGGTTTTCTATTGGATTCAGGTCTGGAGAAAGTGCAGGCCACTCCATTTGAGGTACCCCAGCCTTCAGCAGCCATTCCCTAATGATGTGATCTCAATGAGCTGGAGCATTGTCGTCCATGAAGATGAAATTAGGTCTGTGTTGTTCATGCAGGGGCACAATGACTGAATTAATGATGTTATTCAGGTAGTACTGGCTTGTCACTGTACCATTCACAAGATGTGGGGCAGTTCTGTATTGAGTAGACACACCTGCCCAGACTGCAACACCACCACAACAGTGGCTGATGCACAGCGCTCTCCTTGACGTCTCCAACATCGTTGGCGGCCATCATTTCTGCTCAACGTGAATCGACTTTCATCAGAGAACAGCACTGAGGCCCACTGGTCCCTCATCCAGTATAAATGCTCCCTGGCCTGGTGGTGTGGTCAGGTACCATTGCAGGTCGTCTAGCACACAGACCACGCTGATGTAAACGGTTTCGAATGGTCCGACGTGACACTTGGGTGCCTCTCACCTCCCTTAAATGTGCCTGGAGTTGAGTGGCATTCATCATCTGGTTCCGCAGGGCACTGTTCACAATGAAGTGGCCATCAACGTGGGATGTGGCCAAAGGACATCCACTTCTATGCCTTTCTGTGACTCTTCCAGTCTCTCTGTATCTCTGACGCAACCTGCTGATGACACTCTGTGACACTCTAAGCTCAGTGGCCACTTCCCTCTGAGAACATCCTGTTTGAAGCCTCGCAATGGCGAGGTACTGTTGATCAGTTATTAGGTGTCGTCAAAATGTGAACAGCATGATGAAGAGGACTGTTCAAATACCAATTCTAATTGAACCAGAAAATTTATTGGTCGATTCATGGATCAAACACCGGTTGTGAATTTTGCCGTTAAGCACCATGTTAGAGAACAGCAAGTTATGCAAAAAGTACTGAAACACTGAACAGTTGGACATGTGCATTCAAAAGTGTAGAGAAGGTCAAATTAAGTTCACCTGTAAAGGTTATAGAGCATTTTAGGTGCATCCTGAAATTTCACCTGAAAGACGAATATCCTTAACTTTTTGTGAGTAGTATGTGATATGTTAAAATCACCTGCCTGATATTCTGAAGGTCTCATCGAGGCATGATGGACTCCACAAGACCTCTGAAGGCATGCTGTGGTATCTGAAACCAAAAAGGTTGTGTTGTGAGGCCTCCATGGATCAGACTTGTTTGTCCAGCATGTCCCACAGACGCTTGATTGGATTGAGATCTGGGGAATTTGGAGGACTCATGTTCCTTAAACTATTCCTGAACAGTGTTGTTTGCAGTAAGGCAGGTAGCATTATCCTGCTGACAGAGAACACTGGAATTAAGGAATTACGGTTGTTCACTGTAGGAGCTTTCAGTGGTGGACACTGATCAGCATGGCCACTCTGACCGTTCCACACAGCATCCATCATCACCAGCACTAACCTTTTCACCAGTTTCTGCTACAGTAGCTGGTCTGTGGAACCACACCAGACCCACGGTTGTAGTTTGTGTGAAAATCCTTTTTCCCTTCGTTTTCAATTTGACGGAATTCTCTTTCTTCTTTCTCAGAAGCCTTGCTGTGAAGAGAAGTGGAGTTGATAAGTGCTCACAATTAGGGAGGTGAAATTAAAACTGGGGTTTTTATATAAACCAATTAAGGGAGACTTTCTCACAGGAGAAAAAAAACCCAGAATCAGCCATGTTTAGTTCCTCTTCACACATTCAGGTACCGCAAGAGGTGTTTCAGACGCGATTTTCAGTGACAAGTCTATTTTGGGTTTCTGCTCGTCTACAGCTGCATACGCGTGTCGACGTCAATCACGTGAGGGAGCAGCGGAAAATGACAATTACACAGAGTCCTGCTGTAGTGCTAGAGCCATAATATATTAGGTTGTTGTTTATTGTTGTGGCTTTTCCTCACGTTGAATTTTTATTAGAGATGATTAGGACATGAAATGAGAATGGACTAGGAAACCCATAGTCTCTCTCTCTCTCTCTCTCTCTCTCTCTCTCTCTTCTAATCAGCCATTCCTAAAGATTCCTACAGGAATTCTTTTATAGGTCAAAACATAAATATCCTGTAGACTATATTTTTAATGGGATTCTATTAAGGTCTATATTGGTATTCAATCCTACACTTTTTTCAACAGCACTTTATATCTATTTCTTTTTTTAAAAAAACTACACAAATGGTACTTTGGTACTTCTATTTTTGTATAGTGTTCCTTTCAATTCAATCTAACTATTGAAAAAGGTGTATGTTTATATATGTTTACAGGATTCTCTATTAGTAATAGCATCAAATGCTCTAGCATTTTTATTTCATTTATCTTTTGGACAAGCCTTTTTTCTACAAAATGCTATTCCTTATTGCTATTTTATCTTAATAAACTATTTATTTTATGGTTGGTTTATTTTTTAATAGAATATCTATATTCTGCTATTTTTTTTTTTTAATTCCTCACTTACTTTGATGTTTCTGTAAAGCCCTTTCAGCATCATTTTAATATATGAAAAATGCTGCATACATAAGGTATTATTTATTTATTTATTTATTTATTTATTTATTTATTTCTGAGTCTCAGGATAATCAGCACTATATAACTGTCATTTTTAACATTTTCATATTTAAACATTCTAGTTTTTCCCCTGATGAACTACCGGCTCTACCACCAGTCCTTGAGTCACGTTGCCATCTGCACCCTGCGTTAATGCCTCGTTATGGCTGCGACGCACGCGACATGATGTTGTCAGCTTGTGTACCTGTGAGTTTTGTTCAGGCAGAACCTCGTAGCGGGTCACCAATTTCCCATGGAGGCGAGCGACCACGCTGCGTCTCTTTCTCCCTCTTCATTAGCAAGCCATTGTTCCCGTACAGTAAAGAGACGAAAATAGACAGCGCTCGATGCAGGACGAGAGTGGAGAGGTAGAGGAGTTGCTGTGCATTGACAAACACCTGGAGGACAGAATGGCCCGCTGGCTCAAAATGAGAAAATGATTCAGCAGCAAAGGAAAAATAAATTTAAAAAAAAGGGAACAAAAAGATGTGAGCACAGCTGCCATAATATGAATACTGATTATACTCTGGAAGACAAAATAATAATAATAATAATAATAATAATAATAATAATAATAATAATAATACTAATAATATACAGTGCTGTCGAATTCTCTACACAGGCGTATATTAATGTCCTTGTACTTATTCTTATATTCAAATAATCACTCTTTACAAACACGGTGAACAGAAAAGTGTCTCATAACACAAAAGAAAAGCTAAACCTTGAAGTGGGTGAACTACAAAAGCACAAGAGGCTGCATTTGATACAGACACACACAAAAAATTAGAAAAATTCCTCTTTTTTTTAAATGAAGATTTGAAGTCTCGGGTTCGAGTCGGTAGCTGACAGAAGCTTCTCATCAGGCACCGGCTTCAACATGCTATAAGTGTTACAGAGCCTGTTTACAACATCTGGCGAGCCATATTGTGGAAATTATTTACTCGTTCTTCACATTAACATCTAATTGACGTGATGAAAACGGATTAACCCTAAAATCATCTTTCACTGGCAGTGTAGCTCCAGCTCCGGCTAATAACATCATAACTATGAAAGACTCCATGCATGAAATATCGTTCTAATTAACGCAAAGATGTCACTGTTTTTATACTGTAGGTTCAGTCATTTTAAAAATATTATCCATGATATATAATATGTATGGAATGAAGAGCTAGAGCTACGCTGTTATAGGGATATATGGCAGAAAATTGATCCTGACATGAGGGCAATCTTGGGTTATCTTGTCTCACTGCTCATACTTTATCCAGGCTTTAACAATTAATGCTGTTATTCATAATCTGATGTTTCATTTCTAAATCCTGGATTAACCTTTTGGGCGGGGCGGCCATCTAGGACCGTATTACGGCTCCTACCCCACAGCTGTTTTTACATCAGTTATTTTAGGGGGGTTGGTACAGGTCATTATGTTTATCGTGTAGCTTTCCAGATGTTCATTGATGTGTTCAAAACTTTCCAGTGTCATGTGTCATGTTCCAGTGTCGCTGTTTTGCCATCTGACTCTACCGAGCTGTTTTTGTTCTGCTGCTTTATATGTGATATGAGGCATCATTTTACACTGTGAAAGCCGTAGTAATCCCGCCTTCATCTTCTAAATGACGCTCTTCTAAGCTAGGTTTGGAGCCATGTTTGTACAACGCAGTGGTTCGACTCGATTTGGAAATGGTTTTTTATTTCATTTTATATCATGTCACGCTGTGTGCAATGATTACAGTGATTTATTTATGAATATATTAATAGTTATTTTAACAGTTGCTTTTAATATCATGGAACATCTATGGATTGGCGTATCGACCGTTACAACGTGCTACGACTGGAGACTCCTTCCAAAAACATCTCCTCACTCTGATCCTCTTCATCCGAGATGTTTGTTTCCATGAGAAAGATAGGAAAAAAGATGGAGTTAGATACCCTAGGATCACGTCACAATCTCGCGCCGCATCCGTTTTCGTGTATAAAATCCTCATTAAGGATACAAAGGACCCCGATTTAAAGAAATAAAATAAAAAAATAAAAAAGGAGGTTGACGCTGACAGAAAGTCACAGCTTGTCCAAGAATAAAAAAGCAGCGAGGACCCTGGAGCTCCATCAGAGAGCCAGTGAGCCGGAGAGCCGTCGGTGGCGGCGAGAAATGATTTAGAAGCTCATTGATCCGCCCCGTTCCACAAGCTACAGCTCTCTGCTGAGTAACTGCTCAGTCAAAAGCGCCAGGCAGCGGAACGTCGAGCATAAAACACGCTCATGACTCGCATCATAATCTCACCCCAAAGGTTGCTCACCACTCTGAATTAACACTCTGACTTCACAAAAAAACTCACAGGCGTCTCCGCTGAATTTAACATCCCCAAATGTCTGAATGCTTGTAGAGCAGGAAAGACACCTCGTTAATTATCGCAATTTTCATACCATTTAGATTCGTCCTCTCCCTCTCATTCTCTCTCTGTCTCTCTTTATTTCTCTCTCTCTCTCTCTCTCTCTCTCTCTCTCTCTCTCTCTCCTGTGCTAGTTCTCTCTTTATCATTCTTTCTTTCTCACTCTCTCTTTCTCTCTGTCCATCTTTCTTTCTTTCTTTCTTTCTTTCTTTCTCTGTCTCTCTGTCTCCCGTGCTTGTTCTCTCTTTCTCATTCTTTCTTGCTCACTCTCTCTCACTCTGTCGTTCTCTCACTTTCTCTAACTCTGTCTGTCTCTTACTCTGTCTCTCTCTCTCATTCTCTCTCTCTGTCTCCTTCTTTCACTCTCACTCTTTCAATCATTTACCTCTCTCGCTCTCTCACTCTCTCTTTCTCTCTCATTCTGTTTGTCTCTCTCTCTTTCTGTCTCTTACTCTTACTCTTTCTATCTGTCTCTCTCTCCTTCTTTCACAGTCACTTAATCATTTACCTCTCTCTCTCTCACACTCTCTCCCATGCTCATTCTTTCTTTTTCGTTCTCTCTTTCTCACTCTCTCACTCTCTCTCTCTCTCTCTCTCTCTCTCTCTCTCTCTCACTCTGTCTGTCTCTCTCTCCCTTGCTCGTTCTCTCTTTTCTCACTCTCTCTTACTCTGTCTTTCTCTCTGTCTCTTACTCTTTCTCTCTCTCTCCTTTTCTCTCTCTCTCACACTCTCTCTCTCATTTTTCTATCAGATGAATTATATCTCCCAGGCAGTCAGATGAGTACAAATTAAAATTGTGATGGTTCATCATCATGATGTTGCAGTCTAAAGCAGCTTCAGTAGAGTTATGCATCATGTAAAGAATAAAATAAAATGATGAAGACACAGTGCTGTGACAGAGATACTGTTCCTACCCTAAAGTCCATCACTTTACTCTTTACTCTAAAAACAACAGGTCTTTAGGAAAGCTGTTCCTCTATAAAACATCAGCAATGTGTTGAATATTAATTGCAAACAACACACCATATATTTTATAGTCACGTTATATCCAGAACAAAAAGTTCCTATCATGACGTATGTTAAAGCGGCAGTAAGCAAAAGTTCTGCAAAAACTGGTTGCCATAGTAATGACGTTTATCAGTGGCTGGCAACTGGCACTCCAAATATATCTTTAAGGTAAATTAAAATGAATTCTCCAGTGTAGATCTGCATCATATGTTATGAGATGAAGGAGTGTGTGTGTGTGTGTGTGTGTGTGCTACAGATCATGCTACTGTCTTCGCTCCCACTGGGGAACTGGAGTCGACATTTGCATAAACTTTGCTGCGTCACTGACATGGACACGCCCACATCTGGACACGTGCTGTCACTCATGTCTCCGGAACATCACCTTGAAAATGAACGATCTCTCACTGCCGTCTGTGTGAACTGTTTGACTCCGCCCCCTTTTCCCACACACAAACACGAAGCTGTTATTAAAGATCGTTATAACATGACTATAAACACTATAAACAATCTGGTTTATAACGATTGACGAGAACAGTCAGATTTTTTGCTTTTGTGGCGTTTTCTAGTCCAGGTCATACATTTAAGGTCATCCTGAGGTCATGGCTTAAACCGCTTTTTTTTGGTTTTTAGATCTGTCACGTGATGCACATCTTTTCAGCTTATTCATATTATTAGACAAAAATTAAAATCAACTATGGCATCTTGAATCTCTGTTTATTATGTGTTAATATCATGTGTGGCATCAGCACTGGGAGCACTGGGAATTTTCCATATCTTTCCACTCTTGTTGTGTAGCTTTATACGAGCCTTTTGACTAGACTTTGATGCCTTGAGACTTATTACACTGTGCGGGTGCAGGCGCTAAAAATAATTAGCATGTTTTTAAAAGGCAGAGGCAGAATTGATTGAATCTGACAAGATCCTGTGTGTGTGTGTGTGTTTTTTAAGCTGATGCTAAAACATTAAGGGCCCAATATTTCACCAGGTCACTTGTTATGAGATGGACAGTTAGAGGTTTCTCACTGACTCAAAGGGAAAAGGAGAATCAGCAAAGCTGGCTCTTAATTTTTTATTTATTTATTTATTTTTATTTTTTTATGCACGGTCGCAACCATGGTAACTGTCGCATCATGTGGGAGTGTGGAAATTTCTCGCATGTGTCTCAGGCATATCTGCATCATAGAGGCAGGATATTAATTTCTGTTTTGCGCCTAGAAGGTTTCTTGCAGCGGTTTATGAATTTGGACCAAAACGACTGTATTACTTCGTGCGAGCTTTCGTGACCTGGTGTTTATTTTTAGTCCGCCGTAACGCAGCATACACGTAGCAGCCTGCATCTTACATCGTGATGGAAACGGCCATCGTACTTACCAAGCATTTACATGGTGCTATAAGTCACTGTAGGTAAGCACGCTGCTTTTGGAAATGTTTGGCTCGCTTCGCAATATTATTCAGTGACTTGAATGATTCAGGTGAGAAGACTACAGGGTGTTAGAAATGTTCTGTTTATTTAAAAAAAAAACAGAACTTCTCAAGAACTTAAGGAACCCTGAGGAGACGATGATGTCATCTCAATCTCACTGGGATGAACTGGAACACTGACTGCCCCTTAGACCTCGTTACCTGACCTGACCTCACTAATGCTCTTGGGTTTGAATTAAACACAAATCCCTACAGCCAAGCTCCAAAATCTGGTGGAAAACCTTTCTAGAAGACTCAAGCTCACAAGCCCTTGATGGTCACTGTGGTTTGCACGTACTTTGGGTCATATAGTATTTGTTCTATTAAATCTTTGCAACGCAGCGATCAGGACTTCGTCTTTGAAACGCCGCCAAAACCTAGCTTAACATTCATCAATCGAGTCTCGGACTTTCAAGTACAAGTCGAGTCAGCAGTTTTTCTGTCAAGGTCGAGTCGATTCACCTTCACGTTCCTTCAAGTCAAGCCCCTACTCAGGCTAACTTCCCACTGGGGATTAATAAAGTACTCACTATTCTACTCCAAGATCAAGACCACTGGGTGGAGGGGAGCTGAAGAAGAGTGTCCCTTGTGTCATCTTTACTTTAAATACTTAAGGGGTTCTTGATGGGAAAATCAGCTAAATACAGCAAACTCTCAAGGGTTCCATCAAGACTCCTAGGTTGAATTCAAGTCTGCGTCCCAAATGACATACTACAAACTACACACTTACACTATGTACTCTACCGACTAGTGGATGAATTTTAGAACGATCATATCATCTCAAATGGAACACTAATGAATTTTTTTTACTAGCCATATCCCAGGTGATGGCAGATAACGTCAAACACGGATTATGTACTGAATACTGAATACAACATAACCTGAGATAGATAGATCTTGAAAATTTGTCACAGTGTCAGCACCTGGTAGCCCCGCCCCTTCTTCTGCTATATAAGTAAAGCTACGAATGTTTATTTTCTTTGTTTGTTGTTGAATAAGTGCATTATCCAGTAGCTGAAATGCACTTCTTCTTCTTCCTGGAATTTTCAGTATGAACACAATGCACTACCCACACTATTTGTGCTAAAGTATGCGATTTGAGACACAGCTTCAGTGTAATAAATACAAAAACAGGTTCAACTATCAATTCTAAGTCACTAAAATGGGTTCCATTTTCAGTCCCTTTACTGTAGGATGATGCCAAATTGAAAATTTCGTACGTTTTCATATGGTGCGCTCCTTTAAAACAAAATCCAATCAGCTCCTTTCATTTCCTGTGTGTACCATTTTCATTAAGACACAATTTACAGCACCATCTATTTTCTGTCTTCTCTGGTCACTACGTGTTAAATCGTCATTTTAGCAATATTGGAATAAATGCTGAGGCGTGGATGAAGGACACATTTTTATTCCTCCAAACAATCACAGTAATGATTTATTCAATCCATCGCCAAAATATATCATCTCATATATCATATCATATACCAGGCTAATGTAGAGGTCTGAAGGAATTAGTGAGAAAACGTGCATGATGAATGAATACAGACAGGATGACAGAGTTCACGTGCTGCGCCGTGGCCAGGGCAGACTGGGCAGGGCCAGACCTTTAACAAAGGGGTGGACGGGGCAGAGCGCACGATTTTACTGAGGTGGAAATCGATGTCGAGGCACAAATTACAATCTAAATCCATAGAAAATTATGAATGTAGCTGCAAATATCTGTGTACGGCTGGAGCAGGATCCCCATCAGCTGTTGTCATCGTCTAGGAAGCTACAAAAATATCAGAGTGGACATAACATTAGGCTAGATCTTCTGAACTGAATGAATGGGATGGATGGATGGACAGACAGACGGATGGAAGGATGGGTGGGTTGGGTGTTTTTGTGTGGATAGATGGATGGATGGATGGGTTGAATGAATGGGTTGGATGGATAGATGGATGGATGGATGGGTGGATGGGTTGAATGAATGGGTTGGATGGATGGATGAATGGATGGATGGTTTGGGTGTTTGCCTCGGATGGGTGGGTGGTTTTTGGATGGATGGATGGATGGATGGATGGGGTGTTTGCCTCAGATGGGTGGGTGGTTTTTGGATGGATGGATGGGTGGTTTGGATGGACGGATGGGTGGATGGGTTGGATGGACGGATGAATGGATGGATAGATGGATGGATAGATGGATGGGTGGATTGGATGGACGGATGGGTGGGTTGGTTAGACAGATGGGTAAATGGGTGGATGGATTTTTAGATGGATGGCTGGGTGGATGTGGATGTGGATGGATGGATGGATGGATGGGTGGATTGGATGGACAGATGGGTGGGTTGGTTAGACAGATGGGTAAATGGGTGGATGGATTTTTAGATGGATGGCTGGGTGGATGTGGATGTGGATGGATGGATGGATGGGTGGATTGGATGGACAGATGGGTGGGTTGGTTAGACAGATGGGTAAATGGGTGGATGGATTTTTAGATGGATGGCTGGGTGGATGTGGATGGATGTGGATGTGGATGTGGATGGATGGATGGGTGGGTGGCTGGATGGATGGATGGATACGTTTACCATCAGATCATGCTGCCTGAACAGGCTAGATCTTCTGAACTGCATATGGTAACTGAGGTGCCTTTGGCTACAGGAAGCACGTTTTTATCTCTTCAGCCTGCATTTACACTGTAAACACTATAGATTTTTCATCATGCAGCAAATATTATTTCCATCACTGAAACTGAACACTCACGAGTCTCTGCATACTGATCATATTTGATCATGTTACATCTTTAACAAGCTGAAACACTTTTTAAACGTCCTAAAATAGCTTGGTACCTCATCTTGGATGGATGGGTGTTTTGATGGATTTCGTTGGGTGGGTGGGTGGATCATTTTATTGGATGGATGGGTGTTTGGATGGATGGGTGGGTTATGGATGGGTGGTTAGGTTGGATGGATGGCTTGGTTGGATTGGTGGATGGATTGTTATGTGGATGTATGGATTGCTGGGTGGATGGATGGATGGATGGGTGGATGGATTGATGGCTGGGTGGGTAGGGTTGTTTTAGGTGGATGGATAGATGGGTGGAGAGGATGGATGGATGGATTGATGGATGGGTTGGATGGAAGGTTGGATGGATGGATGGATGGGTGGATGGATTGATGGCTGGGTGGGTAGGGTTGTTTTAGGTGGATGGATAGATGGGTGGAGAGGATGGATGGATGGATTGATGGATGGGTTGAATGAACAGGTTGGATGGATGGATGGATGGATGGATGGATGGATGGATGGATAGTTGCATTGGATGCTTGCACTGGATGGGTGGGCGGGTGTTTGGTGTTATAGATGGATTGGGTGTATGGATTGTGTGGATGGGGGATTGGATAAATGGATGGATAGATGGGTTGGATGAACGGATGAGTTGGTGGATGGATGAATGAATGGATAGATGGACGGGTGCATGGTTGGATGAATAAGTGGGTGGATGGATTTTGTAGATTGATGGATGGATGGATGTGGATGGATAGATAGGTGGATAGCTGGCTGGCTGGCTGGCTGGCTGGATGGATGGATGGACTGATAGATGGATGGATGGATACGTTTACGTTGAACAAGAGGTGAATTGTTGCCGTTGTAAAGGCAGGGTTGATGTACTGTATCTCTGCTGTGTTTAGTCTACGTTTTATTTGATGCGCACCAGTATAATGGTCTCAAACAACCCCAGTTTGTTTCCCCCAGGTCTTAAGCTTGATGTTAATGTTTATCTGGTGGCTGTCAAGGGCAAATCTGATTGTTTACACGTCCCCTGTCTAAATCACTCACCGCTCATCCGCCATGCGCCTCGTCACCGCTCTTTAACGAGCTGATTCACAGCGAGGTCCGTGCGACGTATACGCGCGTATAGCACAGGGCACGCGTAGGCTCTCGCATCCGGAAATAGCCGGGACTCCCCAGAGAACTCCATCACCACCCTTCTTCATTAAACATGCATTCTTGTGTAAAAAAAAATAAGTGTGAAGCTCAAATCCCATTTGTTCATTATCTCTGTGTACATCAGTAACGGCTGGTTGTGATATTTTTATAGTCTAATATCTAGAAGCAGTGGAAAGAGAGAAAGAGAGAGGGAGATAAAGAGGAGAGAGAGAGAGATGGGAGAGGTAGAGAGAGAAAGGGAGAGGGAGATAAGGAGGAGAGAGAGAGAGATGGGAGAGGTAGAGAGAGAAAGGGAGAGGGAGATAAGGAGGAGAGAGAGATGGGGAGATAGCGGAAGATGAGGGAGAGGTAGTGAGAGAAAGGGAGTGAGGAGAGAGAGAAAAAAAAGAGAAAGAGAGAGAGAGGAGAGAGAAAGATAGAGGGAGGTGGGGAGAGAGGGAAAGTGTGAGGGAGAGAGAGAAGGAGGGGAGGGAGGGAGAGAGGGAGAAAGAGAAAGAGAGAGGATAGATGGAAAAGGGGGAAAGATGGAGAAAAAAAAGCGATGGAGATGAGGGAGAGGTAAAGAGAGAAAAGGAGATTGAAAAAGAGTGAAAAAGAGAGTGGGATATGGGGAGAGAAAGATGGGAAGGGGGAAGAGAGAGAAAGTGAGAGGGAGAAAGAGAAAGGGAGAGAGAGAGTAAGAGAAAAGTTTCAGGGAGAGGGAGAAACGTTGAAAGAGAGAGGGGGTAGGGAGGAGAAAGAGACGGGGGAGATAGCAGGAGAGGTAGAGACGGAAATGGAGATAGAGGAGAGAGAATGATAGAGGGACATAAGGGAGAGAGGGAAAGAGAGTGGGAGAGAGAGAAAGTGACTGGGAAGGGAGAGAGAGAGAGAAAGGGACAGTGGAGAGGATGAAAGAGAGAAGGGGAGAGAGAGAAAGAAAGAGGGAGAAAGGGAGATGGAGAGAGAAAGGGAGGGAGAAAAAGTGGGGGAGATAGTGGAGTGAGAGAAAGAGAGAGAAAAGGGGGAGATAGTGGAGAGAGAGAAAAAGAAAGGGGGGGAGAGAGAGAGAGAGAGAGAGAGAGAGAGAGAGATTGAAAGATAAATCGAAAGAGAAAAAGAGGGGGAGATAGTGGAGAGAGAGAGAAAGAAAGGGAGAAAGAGAGAGAGAGAGATGGGGAAGGGAGAGGGGGGGGGGATATAGTGGAGAAAAAGAGAGAGAGAGAGAGAGAGAGAGAGAGAGAGGGGAGATAGTGGAGAAAGAGAGAGAGAGAGAGAGAGAGAGGGGGGAGATAGTGGAGAAAAAGAGAGAGAAAGAGAGAGAGAGAGAGAGAGAGAGAGAGAGAGAGAGAGAGAGAGAGAGAGAGAGAAAGAGGGGAGATAGTGGAGAGAGAGAGAGAGAAAGAGAGAGAGAGAGAGAGAGATATGAGAGAGAGAGAGAGAGAGAGAGAGAGAGAGAGAGAGATATGAGAGAGAGAGAGAGAGAGAGAGAGAGATATGAGAGAGAGAGAGAGAGAGAGAGAGAGAGAGAGAGAGAGAGATATGAGAGAGAGAGAGAGAGAGAGAGAGAGAGAGAGAGAGAGAGAGAGAGAGAGAGAGAGAGAGAGAGAGAGAGAGAGAGAGAGAGAGAGAGAGAGAGAGAGAGAGAGAGAGAGAGAGAGATATGAGAGAGAGAGAGAGAGAGAGAGAGAGAGAGAGAGAGAGAGAGAGAGAGAGAGAGAGAGAGATATGAGAGGAGGGGGCACATTGAAAATCGGGGATTTTTTTATTATTTAAAATGGGAAATAAACAGAAGGCTTTAGAATCTCAAACTATTTAAACCCAAGAAAGTAAATGTTCAATATCTTACATTATTAAATACTGAAGATTTTTAGATCTCTGTTTGAACCTAAAGAAATGTTATATTGTCTCTAAACTCTGAAATTCATGAAAGAATGGACTTTTAAATGAATAAGAATGTCGTTTGTACTGAGGAGTAGTCTGTCTTGTGGACTTCACTGTCCACTTTATTAGGAACACCTGTAAGAGAAACACCAGAATGAAGGAAGTCTGATCTTGGAGACTTGGCATGGTTGTTGGTACCATATATGCTGGAAACTAGAGATCTGCAGGCTGAAACTGAGGAGACGATGAAGATCAGAGCTGACAGGAGGGATATAACAAGTCAAATAATCACTTTTCACAACCGCGCTGAGCAGAAAAGCATCTCAAAGCTTCATCGAATCGTCAGGTGGATGAACTGAACAGCAAAAGAACATATCAGGTTCCACATCTGTCAGCCAAGAACAGGAATCTGAGGCCTACAGAGTTCTACCAGGTGGATTTATTTTACTTCAGCTGTCTAGTTTCCGTGATCCTGTTCCCATGATGGCCTCAGATTCCTCTCCTTGGCTGATGAGAATGAAACCTTCTTCTCTCACGGCTCAGTGATTTATGTACATTGAGATGATTTTATGCTCTGTAGACTTGAGCCATTTTCCTTTGTCCTCTCACATCAACAAGCCATTTCCACCCACTGATTTATTTATTTATTTATTTATTATTTTTCACACCATCCTGTGTAAACTCTTAAGCTGTTGTGTGTGAAAATCCCAGGAGATCAGCAGGTTCTGAAACAATCAGACCAGCACATATGGTACCAACAAGCATGCCACGGTTAAAGTCACAGATTTTTCCTCATGCTGATGTCTGATTCAAAGATTTTAATCTGAATAATGCACATTTTGTTGTTGTTGTTTTTTTGTTGCATTGGAACAATGCTGTCACGTGATTGGCTGTTGGACTGATTTCTTAATGTAGTTGCTCCTCCGAAGGTCCAGTTTTCCCTCCTTTTTTTTTCCCCTCAACCCGACAGAATAAACACAAGATGGCGTGTTAATTGGGATTTCCTTTATTTCCACAGCTTACTGCAAATGCTGCTGATGAAGATGAAGATGAGGTAGGAGAACGGCTCGGAAATGATTATTTACTTCATCTTTAGCGCATCAAGAGGGACTTTTGGAAATATCCAAAAAATAAAAATAAAATACTATGACCTTGAAATCAGGATTGTAGTTTTATTTATTTCCTTTTTTTAAATAATAGCAGCAGCTCGATAAGTCCGTCGGCCCGTAAATCTGCAACATTTGCAACAAAGGTAGTTACAGAACATTGCTTATATGCGCAGAAGCCTATAGTACAGCGGTAGCTTCGTTTTGACAGACGACCCCGCAGCCTCGTTGTCCCGGACGGGGGTACGTCCTCTTCGAGCGATCGACCCGTGATCACGTCGCGAGTTCATTTGCATTCGTGCTCATGTGGTATTTGACGACGTGACAAGGCGCAGCTTTCCCACCGCAGTCATCATTCTGAGAAGAATAATTGCTGTTGAATAACAACACGCGCCGACGTGCTTAGCAGTGGCAGGGAGATGATGTTTCCTTTTTCAGCAACGGGCGTGCTGATACGTCGAACCGGCTGTCAAGACCGGAGCTCTCAGGAACAACGTAAGGGAGCAAGAAACAAGAAAAATGATTCGTAGATAATAGGGGAAAAAAATGTACAGGGAAATTAAAAACAGCATGTGCACACAAACGGTGTGTACGACATACACACCGATACCAATCAGAACCTGTTGGCTTTTCTACACTAATACATTACAACATCTGGACCTGAACAGTGCCTTACTTCCTACTCTCCTGCTTCAATCCAATCCAAATGCACATTCAATGACTTTACAGTGGCGTGAGAAATATTCAGAATTCACTTTCCATAGAACTAAATTGCGGATGAAGATCACGATTAAACATATTTTTTGTTTGTTTTTAAACGCTAAACAACTACTCATGCATAGAAATGCAGCATAATAAATACGTAGGACCAAATCCTGAATCAAGCACTAACTATTACACACTTAATCGTAACACACTAATGACTTTCGCTCAGCTTTTTTTCTCTCTCTCATAGTGACGTCTAAACATTCTGAAAGCTATCTAAGGCCATCCCTTGGGGTATTTTAATGTGCATTAAGCATATTTTTGTATAGGGAAATGAGCAGCGTGACGCGGCCTGATTCTTTCACATCTTGGAGAAATGATTATTTTTTTACTTATTATTCTCTCACAGCAAATTTACAACATTGTTTCTTTTAAGCGAACGAATATATCTCCGGGACTGGATTATTACAACTGCTTTTTTTCTCACAGATAGGGGTTAAGTGTTTTAAAACGAACTACGTCTCCGAAACGAGTTCCTTCTTGTTACGAAGCTCAGACACTGGAGACTCCTTCCCTTAAACGGTCTCAATGATGCCTTTACCCTGTCATACTTTGCTAAATATCAACACTTTTCACAGTTTACGTGGAACGTCCTTCGTAAGGTGGTAGACGTACAACCGAGCAAACAAAACACAATCAATGCCTTCTGACCAATCAGAATCGAGAGCTGTAGGATGATTACACAATAAATTACAGCAGGGGTTTGAAGTATCACTTGAGTGTCACAGGAAACGTAAAGAAAACCAGAGAACGCCTATTAAAAACAAAAACAAAGCAGCGACCACACAACGAATTTGAATATTTTTCACACCACTGTATACCTGTAAACCTGTATAAAGACTCTGACCAAACCCTCAGGTGGTGTGTTTTCCACTACGATCGCAAAAAGAGAAACAACAGCTAGAAAATGAGACGAAAATGCCCGTGAGATCATAAACATTAGATAAACGTCGCTCTAACGGTGTGAAACATGGACAAATTCACAGAGACACTTTTTAAATTCACAGCAGCGAGGTTCAGCTGCGTTTAAGATAAATGCTCGCAGATTTGTTTGCACCATATGTTAAAGTGTGTGTGTGTGTGTGTGTGTGTGTGTGGGTGGGGAAATATAAATTTTTCCCCCCTGAAAGTGGACAGTGCTATGGAGAGGGATAACCAGCATTGTGGCTGTGTTCATAGTGTTGTGCTCTATTCTCATAGTTATTTTTGGAAATCTTGGAAAATCCGTTTCTCATTCCGGATGACCTCCTCAAGCTCGGCAACAGTTGAAGCGCATAAGTTTATGGAAAGCCTGCTTGAAGTCCTCGTTGGACATGGTGTAAATGATAGGGTTGATGAGCGAATTCAGGTAGCCGAGCCACGTGAACAAGTCGAAGAGCTCTGGGTAAAACGTGCACGAGGTGCAGATAGGCACGAGTAACGCGTAAATGAAGAACGGCAGCCAGCACACGATGTAAGCCCCAAGTATAATCCCTAAAGTTTTGGTGGCCTTCCTTTCCCGAGCCGCCGAGATGCGCTTCTTCTCCAGAAGCGCGTCAGACATGGTGACCTTCACCTGGCTGTTTGCCGGGACAGAGGTCGTACCATCGTACGAAGTCAGCTCGGCCGTGCCGTACGTGAGCGACGTCGTGGATGCCACGGAGCCGGGTGAGTGTGTGATCAGGTGAGCGGATGTGAGTCTTTTGCCCGGCTTTTGAGGCGACTGTTTCAAGATCCGTTTGCGGGCCTCGACATAAATCCTACCGTACAGCACCACCAGCAGCAGCGTAGGGATGTAGAAGGCGCCAAAGGTGGAGTAGATGGTGTAAAAGACGTGGTCTTGGTTGACGTGGCAGCTGGTGACCTCTTCGTCCGCCTTGACCTGACGCCAGAAGAAAGGTGGCACCGAGATGGATATGGCGATGACCCAGGCCCCAGCGATCATGGCGGCTGCGCGGCCTCTCGTGCGCTTCGCAGAGTATCCGACAGCATCCGTGATGGCCCAGTAGCGGTCGAGCGCAATCACGCACAAATGAAGAATGGATGCTGTGCAACACGTGATGTCTGATGACAGCCACAGGTCACATGCCACTTGGCCCAGTGTCCACGTTTGGCTAATCGTGTACGCAGCACTCACAGGCATCACTAACACGGACACGAGCAGGTCAGTGACGGCCAGAGAGCCGATCAGAAGGTTGGCTGGTGTGTGCAGCTTCTGAGACTGATATATGGTGGCAATGACGAACGCGTTGGACAGAGCCGTGGCGCACGTCAGAAGAGACAGAAACACCGCCGCGCTCGCCTGCGCAAACACGCTCGCGCTCTTTTCCGCCGTCTCGCCCGTGTAATTCGAGTCCGTGGAGTTAGCGGAAAGGTTCAGTAGCTCTCCATACGCCACGGGGGTCGGCTTGAAAGCTCCGGAGCGCTCCATCTTTGGCCGGTGGA
This sequence comes from Hemibagrus wyckioides, assembly GCF_019097595.1. Lineage (NCBI taxonomy): Eukaryota > Metazoa > Chordata > Actinopteri > Siluriformes > Bagridae > Hemibagrus > Hemibagrus wyckioides. The sequence goes on along the minus strand of NC_080715.1, from coordinate 36,854,458 downwards.
CCAGCTTTTAAAAGGTGCGCGCGCTCATCCTCTGCGTTTCTTGCGTGTCATCTTGAAAAGAATTATCTCCGCGCTCGAGGCATGACACGCGCATAAAAGAAATCAAAAGAAAAAGAAAGTGTCGGAAAAACTTCGAGGGTTTCCTTTACTTTGTTGCTGTGCTACAAGACTGTGCTGTATTCCGTTCGAACGCCAAAAACAAAACAAGACGAATGAAAAATGCATATTTTCTGCATCCCGATCTTCTCCAGTTGTTTATGTTCCATGCGTAAAAGAGTCGCCGTGTGAGTGCTGACTGCGCCGCAAAGCGCTGCTGCCTTCATGCTGTTCGTCTACAACTCCGTGAAGCATAGCGCTGTGTGTCCTGGCCCACTTCAGAAGTTGTAATGACGCTCCCGGAGCCGCGCGCTCGGCTTTATGCGCTGGCCGCGCGCGCTCCGGCCACGCGCATGCACGCTGGGGGCGCTCACTCTCAGCCTGTCACTCACAACCTATACTGTATGTCTCAATTCCTGTCTCAAAACGCACATACATCGCCCCGATGCACGTTCATAGAGCTCTGAAAAGACTTTTATTTTAAGGAATACCAAGTTAAAATAATATTTTCAATTTAAACAAGCTTTATTGGCATGACCATATACATACATACAGAGAGAGAGAGAAACAGACAGACGGGGGGTGATTGAAAGAGTGAGAGTGAAAGAAGGAGACAAAGAAAGAATGAGAGAGAGAGAGAGAGAGAGAGAGAACCTGTCATTCACAACTTATACCTATATCTCAAAACGCACATGCAGCACTGATGCACGTTTATAGGATTCTGAAAAGACATTTTTTTAGGAATACCAAGTTTGCAATTCAAACAAGCTTTCTTGGCATGACCATATACATACATACATACATACACAAAGAGAAAGAGAGAGAGAGAGAGAGAGAGAGGTAAATGTTTGAAAGAATGAATGAAAGAGACAGAGTGTGATAGAGACAGAGAGAAAGAGTAAAAGACAGAGAGACAGTTTGAGGAGGGTGGGATAAATGATTAAAAGAGTAGGAGTGAAAGAAAGAGACAGAGCATGATAGAGAGAGACAGAGAGAAAGAGTAAGAGACTGAGAGAGAGAGAGAGAGAGTTATTGTATGATTAAAGTACAAGTGCTTGAATTAAACTGTTTTCCACTTTCAACTCTCAGTAGAAATAAACATCAGCCAATATAATGCAATAGCATTCAAACAATGATCAATAATTATTAGTTAATCCAGACAGTATGATACATTTAACAATTAGATATTTAATGAAAATTTGGAATCTGCTAAAATATCATATGCTTCTGCTTAGTAGCCTCCGATCTGTTATTTGATCAGAATCTGGCTTATCCATATCATTGAACTCATACTGCAAACAGACACACACACACAACTTAGTAATAAAGTTAAATTAACCGGAAACTGCTCTCAACAGAGTACAGTGCTGGACACAGACACACTCACACACACACAAAAATTGTCCTGTTTGCACATCCTGTTTACATGTTAACTTTAATAATTTGCACTCACTGTCAACACTATTCTTTTGCACAGAGTCGGTCTATATGTTGCTTGTCTGCACTGTCTTGTTATCCTGTGCACTTCTGTTGTATGTCTAGTTTTTTTTTTTACTAAAGATTGCACCTACTTTAGTTTTATCTCTATGTTTAGTTCTATGTTTGTCTGCGTCACTGTACTTTGTTTTTGTTCTGTGTAGCACCTCTGGTCTAGGAGGAATGTTGTTTCACTTCACTGTGTACTGCATCTGCTATATATGGTTGAAGTCACAATAAAGCTTCTTTGACTTTGACTTTGAAATGAAAACAGTGTAGAGAAGGATTTAAATACCAGAGTTAAAAGGAGCCATAGATAATGTTCGTGTCCGGTCTCGATTGATTTCAGTCGTTGCCTTTTAATTCTGTGCGCTGTTCCAAATCATCAGATCTGTACACCCTTAGCTGATGTGACTCAAAAATATCAATTGCTTCAGACACATTATTGTTGCTACTGTCAGGTATACAGCATTATAACTAAAAGTAATGTACAGAAAACGTGCTGAATTTAAATGCTAGAATTATTATTATTATTATTTTATTTATTTATTTTTTTTGTAGTATTCACCTTATAAGCTGTTACTGCTGGGGCCTTAAGGTTCTTAGCCTCTATAACTCTCAGCTGCTGAAGGCATAAAGACATCTGCTAAATGCACTACATTTCCAAATGTATTTGTGGTCAAATGACCATCACAAACACATTTGCTTCTTCTTGGAGCCTGTGCATGACAATGCCGCTGTGCACGAAGCAAGCTACATTTAGGGGCATCCGATGGCATCCATGATGGCCCAGTAGCGGTTGAGCGCAATCACGCATAGGTGAAGAATGGATGCTGTGTAGCACGTGATGTCTAATGAGAGCGACAGGTCATACACGTTTAGCTAATCGTGTACGCAGCACTCACAGGCATCACTAACACGGACACGAGCGGGTCAGTGAAGGCCAGCGAGCCAATCAGAAGGCTGGCTGGTGGGTGCAGTGTCTGAGACTGATATATGGTGGCAATGACAAACGCGTTGGACAGAGCCGGGGCGCATGTCAATGCCGTAAATATGAAATACACTACATGTACAAATGTAATTGTGGTCTTCTGACCATCACACACACATTTGCTTCTTCTGGGAACTAAGAGGGCCAAATCTGTTCCTGCATGCCAATGCCCCTGTGCACAAAGCAACCTCCATGAACACACGGCTTTTCCAGGCTGGATTGCAACAACTTGAGTGACCTTTGGGATGAACTGTACCCCAGGCCTTCTCACCTGATATAATTACCTGCCTTACTAATTCTCTTGTAGCTGAATAAACACAACCTCCAACATCTAGTGGAAAGCCTTGAGAGTAGAGCTTATTATAACAGCAAACAGGGAATCCACACAGGTGTACGCAAACTTTTGGCCATGTCGTGTGTCAGGAACAAAAAGAAATAATTGATGTGAAAAAGGAGTCGATAGAAAATTGATAACTGGTTGGGTACATGGTTGTGAATGTGTGTGTAATTGTAACTCATATACCTAGTAGACATCAGGGATGATTCGAATATTGAAATTTTGATATTTGAATATTTAAATATGGATGAGATTCAAGATTCAAAGAACTTTATTAATCCCAGAGGGAAATTGCTTAAAGATGTAACATCCAGGCCCATGGGGCTCGAACCCAGAACTCCACGTGTGCCCGCACGCCATGGAATCAGACCCATAAGACAGGTAGTAATCATACTAATCGCATCAGATCTCGTCAAGTGGGAAAATGCTATATGCGCACGTTTCCAGACCACACTTACTGTACTACTATCACTCACAATCCCTTAAATCCACCTGCTATACGTTTAGCTGAATAACATCTCATTAATCTTGACGTTAATATGGACTCACGGAAGCAAGACTATTTTTCAAGAATTATTCAAATTCATCAACAATATTTAATCATCACATCCATCACCCACATACACATATGCAGATTTATATTCTCCGTGCCCTTGGATAGGGAACAGACTGCAGCTGATGATAGCCAGCTTTCCTGCGCTGACTCACCCAGGCACGATTTCATTTCATGACCCTTTTTTAATACATCTTCATTAACTTCCTCTCACGTCTCTGAAGTGTTTCTCATGTACACTGCATGAGTGGCCACCGACTGCGCTTTCAATCACAATACACCTGACAGCAGCAAAAAATAACGTTGTTGAAGCAATTTGCTTGATGTTTGCGAGTTGTAGCAGCTCACTAACTAGCTAGTAGGGGCTGAGGATGAGGATCGGTGTGTCCGTTGAAAAGGTAAACGCATGGTTACTCGATGGTACATGTTAACACTTTACATTACTCACCGTGTGTTCAAGTCCTATCAGGAAATTCGCATGTATGAGTCGGGAAGTCGTAATTACGACTTCATGGAGCTGAACCTTCTCTTTATTAACTCAAAAAGAAACACAGCAAGGTTTTTTTAAGCTCAGGTTTTAGAAAATGAAAATGGTTAGGTATGTTTTGCTTTTATTTAGTTTTTAATGAATTTATGCCGCCACAGTCAACTTTTTGGTTGACGTCACATTTGTTGAACTTGAGTGGTCAGCCTTGTGCAATTACAACAATAACAACAGAGACTGCATCCATCAATTCCTCCATGTTTTCTTACTGGCATGCCCCCAACTATGAAAATCCCACACCAACAAAAATGACAAGACACACTTGTTATACTAGTATAATCAGGGAAGAGTATAAACAAGGTGGATTCTTTAAGGCATCAGTTAACAACGGTCTTAATAGGATCATCCTATGTTTTCTTAGGATTGATAAATGTAGTCTGCCATGTTTTCTGGTCAGTAGAAAAACTTTACAGTATCTCATAACGTCTTCGGAGAAAGTTTTGCTCCTATAACAGAGCCATGAAATCGCTCTTTCATGCATCACCAAAATGTGACAAGGAGCAAATGAGTAAAACGCACATTGCGGACTAATCTCGGACATCTCGGTAGATTAATGACCCAATTACATCCTGCTTGGCTGTGATACTTGATCTTTGTTGCTTTAAATGGACCAACCACAGCAGGCTATTATCAGTACTGTTTACCATAAAGCAATTCAGGAGGCTGCGACGAGGACGCTTTATTCATTTCGAATTTTAATTATATTTCACATGAAGCTTTGAGAGAGACTTCCTCAATACTTTCTGCTTCTGGTACTGCAATGATTACTGATTCATGTCACTTTCTGTCTTCCGTAAGCTTCTTCACTGGTCATTAAAGGCTTCGGATGAGTCGGTTTTGTCCTTTTTGGTCAGATTTAAACTGTCTGGAAGGGCATGGTGACTCAAACAGCCACTCTTTACACCTGTGCTGAGCTGAAAAGCATCTCAGCAGATCGAATGTTGAGGTGGATGATGCTACAACAGCAGGAGATCTCATCAGGATCCAGTCCTGGCAGACAGACACAGGAATCTAAGGCTAGAGTGGACACTGAGTGGACAAAGCCTGGAGAGTTTGAAGTCTTTTAACTTGGTCCTTTGCTGTTGTAGCTTCTCCACCTCAAGGTTCATGTAGCGGGACCAAAATTCTACGGAAATAAAGAGCCAAACCAGACCAATACTATATATTATCTTTATTTATTTATTCTTAATTTTTTTTAAATAGTTAATAGGGTAGCCTGAGGTGATTATTCATCTGGTGCGCGAGGCGCTCACGTGACAACGCCTTTAAAGCACCTTCACGTTGGTTTCCCGACGTGGTTTTTTTCATTTATAAATATTACACAGCCTGAGGGGATTTATTAGATTAAATAATAATAATAAAATAATAATAATAATAATAATAATAATAATAATAATAACAATCGCGTAGGCTTGATTATTAAGGCGAGGATCACAAAATGGCTGATTATGACGCTGGAAAATGGCGTGAAGGTATAGCGCGTGTGCTAGCTAACCCTGACTAGAAGCAAACATTTTACCAAAAACACATATCGCTAAAGAAATAAATGCACTTTTGACACACCGTTATCTGTTAACGGTCGTTGTTTTATTATATTTATAGTATAAGCACACACGTTTTGTATATTTAAACACTATACTGAATGGTTTTCATTGATAAATGTTTATTATTTTTTTAGCATGGCATCTTAGCAGCGCTAAACTTGGCATAGCGCTCGCCGTTATAAAGAGCAAGCCTGCGGGGAAGAGCGGACGGCAACACGCCGAATATTTGGCCGCTAAAGTAAAACAGCAGGAGGAAAACTGGAAAACGAAGGCAGAGGAGCTTCAAAATGAAGTTTTAACTCTCAAGCAGGAGCTGATGCTTAATAAACTGCTGAGCAAGCAGCGAAATGGCGCCGAGACAGCGCGGGGTGAGTGAGTGAGTGAAATGTTTATAAATAATATATGTCACATTTAAAGGAGAAGTCCATCCGTGTATTTAGTGACTATAGAGCTGTTTTGTTTTGTTGAAGCTGTTTTTTTGTATATAATTGCTGTTAGAAGATAAAAGGAGTTGTTGTGTGCCGCGATGACGTCACACGGTGCAGTTTTTTTTTTCCTGCGTTCACAATTGCTTCTACGGGGATGTTTGATTCAGAGCCTACTGCGTTTGATCCAGCGCCTGCTGCGTTTGACTCAGTGTGTTTGACTCAGTGTGTTTGACTCAGTGCCTTTGATTCAGTGCCTGCTGCGTTTGATTCAGTGCCTGCTGCGTTTGATTCAGTGCCTGCTGCGTTTGATTCAGTGCCTGCTGCGTTTGATTCAGTGCCTACTGTGCTGAATTTAGTACCTACTGTTTGATTCAGTGCCCGCTGTGTTTGGTTCAGTGCCCGCTGTGTTTGGTTCAGTGCCCGCTGTGTTTGATTCAGTGTCTGCTGCGTTTGATTCAGTGCCTACTGTGCTGAATTTAGTACCTACTGTTTGATTCAGTGCCTGTGTTTGATTCAGTGCCTGTGTTTGATTCAGTGCCCGCTGTGTTTGATTCAGTGTCTGCTGCGTTTGATTCAGTGCCTACTGTGCTGAATTTAGTACCTACTGTTTGATTCAGTGCCTGTGTTTGATTCAGTGCCTACTGTACTCAATTTATTGCCTACTGTGTTTGATTCAGTGCCTGCTGTTTTTGATTCAGTGCCTGCTGTTTGATTCAGTGCCTGCTGTGTTTGATTCAGTGCCTGCTGTGTTTGATTCAGTGCCTACTGTGCTGAATTTAGTACCTACTGTTTGCTTCAGTGCCTGCTGTGCTGAATTTAGTACCTACTGTTTGATTCAGTGCCTACTGTGTTTGATTCAGTGCCCGCTGTGCTCAATTTAGTACCTACTGTTTGATTCAGTGCCTGCTGTGTTTGATTCAGTGCCCGCTGTGTTTGATTCAGTGCCTCCTGTGCTCAATTTAGTACCTACTGTTTGATTCAGTGCATGCTGCTTTTGATTCAGTGCCTACTGTGCTCAATTTAGTACCTACCGTTTGATTTAGTGCCTCCTGTGCTCAATTTAGTACCTACTGTTTGATTCAGTGCATGCTGCTTTTGATTCAGTGCCTACTGTGCTCAATTTAGTACCTACTGTTTGATTCAGTGCATGCTGCTTTTGATTCAGTGCCTACTGTGCTCAATTTAGTACCTACTGTTTGATTTAGTGCCTACTGTGCTCAATTTAGTACCTACTGTTTGATTCAGTGCCTACTGTGCTCAATTTTGTACCTACTGTTTGATTCAGTGCCTGCTGTGCTCAGTTTAGTACCTACTGTTTGATTCAGAGCCTACTGCGTTTGATTCAGTGCCTGCTGTGTTTGATTCAGTGTGTTTGATCCAGCGCCTGCTGCGTTTGATTCAGTGCCTGCTGTGTTTGATTCAGTGCCTGCTGTGTTTGATTCAGTGCCTGCTGTGTTTGATTCAGTGCCTGCTGTGTTTGATTCAGTGCCTGCTGCGTTTGATTCAGTGTGTTTGATTCAGTGTGTTTGATCCAGCGCCTGCTGCGTTTGATTCAGTGTGTTTGATTCAGTGTGTTTGATTCAGTGTGTTTGATTCAGTGCCTGCTGCGTTTGATTCAGTGCCTGCTGCGTTTGATTCAGTGCCTGCTGCGTTTGATTCAGTGCCTGCTGCGTTTGATTCAGTGCCTGCTGCGTTTGATTCAGTGCCTACTGTGCTGAATTTAGTACCTACTGTTTGATTCAGTGCCCGCTGTGTTTGGTTCAGTGCCCGCTGTGTTTGGTTCAGTGCCCGCTGTGTTTGGTTCAGTGCCCGCTGTGTTTGATTCAGTGTCTGCTGCGTTTGATTCAGTGCCTACTGTGCTGAATTTAGTACCTACTGTTTGATTCAGTGCCTGTGTTTGATTCAGTGCCTACTGTACTCAATTTATTGCCTACTGTGTTTGATTCAGTGCCTGCTGTTTTTGATTCAGTGCCTGCTGTGTTTGATTCAGTGCCTGCTGTGTTTGATTCAGTGCCTGCTGTGTTTGATTCAGTGCCTGCTGTGTTTGATTCAGTGCCTGCTGTGTTTGATTCAGTGCCTGCTGTGTTTGATTCAGTGCCTGCTGTTTTTGATTCAGTGCCTGCTGTGTTTGATTCAGTGCCTGCTGTGTTTGATTCAGTGCCTGCTGTGTTTGATTCAGTGCCTACTGTGCTGAATTTAGTACCTACTGTTTGCTTCAGTGCCTGCTGTGCTGAATTTAGTACCTACTGTTTGATTCAGTGCCTACTGTGTTTGATTCAGTGCCCGCTGTGCTCAATTTAGTACCTACTGTTTGATTCAGTGCCTGCTGTTTGATTCAGTGCCCGCTGTGCTCAATTTAGTACCTACTGTTTGATTCAGTGCCTGCTGTGCTCAATTTAGTACCTTCTGTTTGATTCAGTACCTACTGTGCTCAATTTAGTACCTCCTGTTTGATTCAGTGCCTGCTGTTTGATTCAGTGCCTATTGTGCTGAATTTAGTACCTACTGTTTGATTCAGTGCCTGCTGTTTGATTCAGTGCCTGCTGCGTTCAATTTGGTACCTACTGTTTGATTCAGTGCCTACTGTACTCAATTCAGTGCCTACTGTGCTCAATTTACTACCTACTGTTTGATTCAGTGCCTACTGTACTCAATTCAGTGCCTGCTGCATTTGATTCAGTGCCTGCTGTGCTCGATTCAGTGCCCGCTGTGTTTGATTCAGTACCTACTGCGTTTGATTCAGAGCCTACTGCATTTGATTCAGTGTGTTTGATTCAGTGCCTACTACGTTTGATTCAGTGTGTTTGATTCAGTGCCTACTGCGTTTGATTCAGTGCCTACTGCGTTTGATTCAGTGCCTACTGTGTTTGATTCAGTGTCTTTGATTCATTGCGTACTGTTTGATTCAGTGTGTTTGATTCAGTGCCTACTGCGTTTGATTCAGTGTGTTTGATTCAGTGTCTTTGATTCAGTGCGTACTGTTTGATTCAGTGCGTTTGATTCATTACGTACTGTTTGATTCAGTGCGTTTGATTCATTACGTACTGTGTTTGATTCAGTGCGTTTGATTCAGTGCCTGCTGTGTTTAATTCAGTGCCTACTGTACTCAATTTATTGCCTGCTGTGTTTGATTCAGTACCTACTGCGTTTGATTCAGTGCCTACTACGTTTGATTCAGTGTGTTTGATTCAGTGCCTACTGCGTTTGATTCATTGCGTACTGTGTTTGATTCAGTGCGTACTGTTTGATTCAGTGTGTTTGATTCAGTGCGTACTGTGTTTGATTCAGTGTGTTTGATTCATTGCGTACTGTGTTTGATTCAGTACCTACTGCGTTTGATTCAGTGCGTACTGTTTGATTCAGTGCGTACTGTGTTTGATTCAGTGCGTTTGATTCATTACGTACTGTGTTTGATTCAGTGCCTGCTGTACTCAATTTATTGCCTACTGTGTTTGATTCAGTGCCCGCTGTGTTTGATTCAGTGCCTGCTGTTTGATTCAGTGTGTTTGATTCAGTGCGTACTGTGTTTGATTCAGTGTGTTTGATTCATTGCGTACTGTGTTTGATTCAGTGCGTTTGATTCATTACGTACTGTGTTTGATTCAGTGTGTTTGATTCAGTGCGTACTGTGTTTGATTCAGTGCGTACTGTGTTTGATTCAGTGCGTTTGATTCATTATGTACTGTGTTTGATTCAGTGCCTGCTGTACTCAATTTATTGCCTACTGTGTTTGATTCAGTGCCCGCTGTGTTTGATTCAGTGCCTACTGTACTCAATTTATTGCCTACTGTGTTTGATTCAGTGCCCGCTGTGTTTGATTCAGTGCCTACTGTGCGCAATTTAGTACCTTCTGTTTGATTCAGTGCCTACTGTACTCAATTTATTGCTTACTGTGTTTGATTCAGTGCCCGCTGTGTTTGATTCAGTACCTACTGTGCTCAATTCAGTGCCTGCTGTTTGATTCAGTGCCTGCTGTGCTGAATTTAGTACCTACTGTTTGATTCAGTGCCTGCTGTGTTTGATTCAGTGCCTGCTGCGTTTGATTCAGTGCCTGCTGTGCTCAATTTGGTACCTACTCTTTGATTCAGTGCCTGCTGTGTTTGATTCAGAGCCTACTGTGCTCAATTTACTACCTACTGTTTGATTCAGTGCCTGCTGTTTGATTCAGTGCCTACTGTACTCAATTCAGTGCCTACTGTGTTTGATTCAGAGCCTACTGTGCTGAATTTAGTACCTACTGTTTGATTCAGTGCCTGCTGAGTTTGATTCAGTGCCTACTGTGCTGAATTCAGTACCTACTGTTTGATTCAGTACCTGCTGAGTTTGATTCAGTGCCTACTGTGTTTGATTCAGTGCCTACTGTGTTTGATTCAGTACCTACTGCGTTTGATTCAGTGCCTACTGTGCGCAATTTAGTACCTTCTGTTTGATTCAGTGCCCGCTGTGTTTGATTCAGAGCCTACTGTGCTGAATTTAGTACCTAGTGTTTGATTCAATGCCTGCTGCGTTTGATTCAGTGCCTACTGTGCTGAATTTAGTACCTACTGTTTGATTCAGTACCTACTGTTTGATTCAGTGCCTGCTGTGTTTGATTCAGTACCTACTGCGTTTGATTCAGTGCCTACTGTGCGCAATTTAGTACCTTCTGCTTGATTCAGTGCCTGCTGTGTTTGATTCAGTGCCCGCTGTGTTTGATTCAGTGCCCGCTGTGCTCAATTTAGTACCTATTGTTTGATTCAGTGCCTGCTGCGTTTGATTCAGTGCCTGCTGTGTCTGCTGCATTTGATTCAGTGCCTGCTGTGCTCGATTTAGTACCTACTGTTTGATTCAGTGCCTGCTGTGTTTGATTCAGTGCCCGCTGTGTTTGATTCAGTGCCCGCTGTGCTCAATTTAGTACCTATTGTTTGATTCAGTGCCTGCTGCATTTGATTCAGTGCCTGCTGTGCTCGATTTAGTGCCTGCTGTGTTTGATTCAGTACCTACTGCGTTTGATTCAGAGCCTACTGCGTTTGATTCAGTGTGTTTGATTCAGTGCCTACTGTGTTTGATTCAGTGCCTACTGCGTTTGATTCAGTGCCTACTGCGTTTGATTCAGTGCCTACTGCGTTTGATTCAGTGCGTACTGTGTTTGATTCAGTGCGTACTGTGTTTGATTCAGTGTGTTTGATTCAGTGTCTTTGATTCAGTGCGTTTTATTCATTACGTACTGTTTGATTCAGTGCGTTTGATTCATTGCGTACTGTATTTGATTCAGTGCCTACTGTGTTTGATTCAGTGCCTACTGTACTCAATTTATTGCCTACTGTGTTTGATTCAGTGCCCGCTGTGTTTGATTCAGTGCCTGCTGTGTTTGATTCAGTGCCTACTGTACTCAATTTATTGCTTACTATGTTTGATTCAGTGCCCGCTGTGTTTGATTCAGTGCCCGCTGTGCTCAATTTAGTGCCTGCTGTTTGATTCAGTGCATGCTGCTTTTGATTCAGTGCCTACTGTGCTCAATTTAGTACCTACTGTTTGATTCAGTGCCTACTGTGCTCAATTTTGTACCTACTGTTTGATTCAGTGCCTACTGTGCTCAGTTTAGTACCTACTGATTCAGTGCCCGCTGTGTTTGATTCAGTGCCTGCTGTTTGATTCAGTGCCTGCTGTGTTTGTTTCAGTGCCTGCTGTGTTTGATTCAGTGCCTACTGCGTTTGATTCAGTGCCTACTGTGTTTGATTCAGTACCTACTGTGCTCAATTTAGTACCTTCTGTTTGATTCAGTGCCTGCTGAGTTTGATTCAGTGCCTACTGTGTTTGATTCAGTGCCTGCTGTTTGATTCAGTACCTACTGCGTTTGATTCAGTGCCTACTGTGCGCAATTTAGTACCTTCTGTTTGATTCAGTGCCTGCTGTGTTTGATTCAGTGCCCGCTGTGCTCAATTTAGTACCTTCTGTTTGATTCAGTGCCTACTGTGCTCAATTTAGTACCTATTGTTTGATTCAGTGCCTACTGTGCTCAATTCAGTGCCCGCTGTGTTTGATTCAGTGCCCGCTGTGTTTGATTCAGTACCTACTGCGTTTGATTCAGAGCCTACTGTACTCAATTCAGTGCCTGCTGCGTTTGATTCAGTGCCTGCTGTGTGTGTTCAGTGCCTGCTGTGCCTGCTGCATTTGATTCAGTGCCTGCTGTGCTCGATTCAGTGCCTGCTGTGTTTGATTCAGTGCCTGCTGCATTTGATTCAGTGTGTTTGATTCAGTGCCTACTGTGTTTGATTCAGTGCCTACTGTGTTTGATTCAGTGCCTGCTGCGTTTGATTCAGTGCCTACTGCGTTTGATTCAGTGTGTTTGATTCAGTGCTTGCTGTGTTTGATTCAGTGCCTACTGTGTTTGATTCAGTGCGTACTGTGTTTGATTCAGTGCGTACTGTGTTTGATTCAGTGCGTTTGATTCATTACGTACTGTGTTTGATTCAGTGCGTACTGTGATTCAGTGCTTACTGCTGGGCCGGGGATACAAGTTAACAGTTTACTCAGTTTACAGTTAACAGGGTAGTTATCGGTGTCCAAGATGACGAGCATGAGCGGTAGTATCATAAATCTTGAGGCTTTGGGAGTTGATTTGTTTAAGCAGACTGTTCAGATGTGGAGAGAAAGCTGGACAGACTAAAAAACTAAAGCGCCGCTGCATTTCTGTCTTTAGGCGGAGATGACCCAAGGGATAAATGACACTGGGATCACAATCGTCACGTGGTGGACTGTTAACTGAAGTATGGCAATGAACTAAAACCTTCGAATTTCTTTAGAAATTTATTGCACAAAGGACAAAACAGCAAGCAATCTATTAATCACACCTTTGTTTGTTTTATTATTGTTAAAAGAAAATTTCATGGCTCTGCTCTCTGCCCAGGCATTATTTGGTTGACGCATCATTTCCAGCACAGCAATGACACTGTCATGGCTGTGTGTGTGTGTGTCTGTTGCTGGTATGAGTGTATCAGGTGCAGCAGGGTTAGTGAGAGAGTTATTTATTTAAAGCATTACAGTGTCAGTGCTAGGGCCCAGAAACAATCAATCCACCAGTCAAATCTATCCAGCCAGCAGCATGCTGTAGTCAGGAAGTGATGGTGATGAAGCCTAGAGGATGAGTAACACGCACATTAACACACTGGAAGAGAGAGGAGTTATGAAATAATATCTGCTCACTATTCCCGGTGGGGTGAGGTGTTCTACTGAACAACAGATCAGACTATAGTACACTAAAAAAGGGACTTTTGTGAGAGGGAACAGAGCAGTCGCAATATTTCTCCTTTTGATGGAAATATAATCCTGAAAGGAAACATAACCTTGAAGAAAAAGAAAATCAGATGAAGAGAAAAGTTTAGAAGAAAACACTACAATAATGTCTTAATAATTTAAAAAATTGCGGTATAAATGTCAAGGTAAGCTGATTTAACAATTAAATTTTTTAGTGCATTTTTTAAATTTAAAATGTAAATTTTTCTAATACAGCTGAGGAATGGTGGTGTAGGGAAATGATTTTTTTATTGTTATTACATTTGTAAAAGTATTAAAAAAAATAATGTTAAATAAATGAATAATTTCAAATTAATTAAAACAATAATAAAAAAAAATAAATTATTAAAATATGTTTTAAAAAAATAAAATTATTTATTTAGCCACGCTACAGGACAACACCTTAAAAACACGATAAATACAGATAAATAGAAGACATTAAAATACAAGAAAGTAGATTCCCTACAACACACTAGATTGCATCTTTGACATCTTAAATGTGACTCTATGACTAAATATCTGCATTTTTCTGCTTCTATTCATTTACTGCACTACTCGATTTTTTTTTTTTTTTTTCTTTTTTCCCCTCTTCCTGTTTGATCGATGCTTATTTACAGACCTACTTTAAAGAGGGAATGCTCTTTGCACATTCGGTTATGAAGTGCTCGACATTTTCTATTGATTTCTGTACATTCCATTAAAGCCCTGCATGAATACCGCAAAGACTCTGAGCATGAGATGCTTACTTACATTTATTTATTTTTCTTTTTTAAATTTCCAAAACTCCTTGTGTTAAGAGAGCTGATTTTAGTTGAATAATATTTTTTCTAAATATATCACTGCAAACATTTTTTTTTGTAATTTATTTCAAGTTAGAAAAGTTAAAAAAATAATACAAAACTTTTGTATTGTATCGGATCAGAACAGATAATGTTTTTATAATCTGTCCAGTTTCAATGAGTTTGTGCCCACTGTAGCCTCAGATTCCTGTTCTTTATGGCAAGGAGGAGATCCTGATGTGAATCTCGATAGATTTGACGTTTCAGCATTCTGAGATGCTTTTCTGCTTACCACGGTTGTAAAGAGTATTTGAGCTACCTCCAATTTTTTGCAGGTTTATTCAAACTTAAAAAACTGAAGTCTCTGGTTTAGATAAGTGTCCTGATTTAATCTTTGTCGAAACACCTTTGGAAACTCTTGCAGCTTTGATCTGGATTCGATGCAATTTCTTCCATGCTTTTTGGCAGATCCTCTCGGTGCAAGAATGTCTGGAGAACTGCCATATGTCTTCTACTCAAAAGTGACTTCTAAAGATCTTTTTGATGAGTATTACTGTCCTGGCTCTTCTATCCCTGCAGAGGACTGAGCTCTGTTAGACTGACCAGTGGCTTCTTTGTCACTTCCCAGTCCAAGGCTCTTCTGACTGGTATATGGCCAGTTCTAGAATATTCAAAGCTGTGGAAATGCCCAGGTTTATCTCGCCACAGTGATCAGAGGTCAAGGAGGAGTTTCTTAGACTTTGGTTTGAGACTCCAGTAAAGTTCTAGAAAAAAGCTCAAGTTTACTGTCCACTGCATTATCCAAGGGTCTGCATACTTATTTAAATTTAAACCACTTTGAATGAAACCTTTAAGACATTCCATTAAGCATCTACTGAAGCTATCTGAATTCTTTCTGAACCCACTGTATACAGTCAAACTAGCAGAGTAGCCTTGTGAGATGTCTAGAGTTAGGGTTAGCTGCAGCTGCTAGTCGCTAGCACTTGCATTTAGCCGCTGTTTTGTCAATTACCTGTCAAAGATGTCAAGAAGTTCTTTAAAAACTAAAGACATGACTTAATAAATATCTATCTAAGCTAAGGAAAACTGAAATAGAATTGATATGATGCTTCATCTGCTCTGAGCTGAATTGAAATCGAGACTTTTGTCTGGATAAACATCTCTAATGCACTCAGAACTGGTCCTTCAGAAAGAAGATAAATGATCAGGAGTATGATAATAGGATGGAAATGACTTAACAAGAGTGTTTACTTGGTAATGGACTTTATACTTTTAGTCACTCTGCTTCTAATGTAGTTAATTGCAGCATTTTCTCTGGAAACATTGTGTACTGCGCTGCGACTTTTACTGCGTCTACATCGTACCAAAGCACTCTGAAGTTACTTCCTGAACAATCGTTTCTTTTATAGAGAGAGAGAGTTCGGAAGAATAAATAAATTAGGACAACATTGCACATCAATAATTCAATAAATAACCATCATGTTATTTAGAACCTTTGTTTTATCATTTAATATTTTAGAAGTCTAGGACAGTTTCAAATAAAACCTTTTTTTTTGCAATAACAAAAATCTTATATTAATATAAGATTAATATACAGTGAGGGAAAAAATTATTTGATCCCCTGCTGATTTTGTCTATTTGCCTACTGACAAAGAAATGATCAGTCTGTAATTTTAATGGTAGGTGTATTTGAACAGTGAGAGACAGAATAACAACAAAAAAATCCAGAAAAACACATTTCAGAAAAGTTCTACATTGATTTGCATTTTAATGAGTGAAATAAGTATTTGATCCCCTATCAGTCAAAGATTTCTGGCTCCCAGGTGTCTTTTATACAGGTAAGGAGCTGAGATTACAGGAGGAGCACTCTCGGGGAGTGCTCTTAATCTCAGCTCATTAACTGTATGAAAGACACCTGTCCACAGAAGGAAGCAATCAATCAGATTCCAAACTCTCCATCATGGCCAAGACCAAAGAGCTGTCCATGGATGTCAGGGACAAGATTGTAGACCTACACAAGGATGGAATGAGCTACAAGACCATCGCCAAGCAGCTTGGTGAGAAGGTGACAACAGTTGTGATTATTCCCAAATGGAAGAAACACAAAAGGACTGTCAATCTTCCTCGGTCCGGGGCTCCATGCAAGGTCTCACCTCATGGAGTTTCAATGATCATGAGAACGGCGAGGAATCAGCCCAGAATTACACTGGAGGATTTTGTCAATGATCTCAAGGCAGCTGGGACCATAGTCACCAAGAAAACAATTGGTAACACACTACGCCGTGAAAGACTGAAATCCAGTAGCACCCGCAAGGTCCCCCTGCTAAAGAAAGCACATGTACAGGCTCATCTGAAGTTTGCCAGTGAACATCTGAATGATTCAGAGGTCATGTGTTCAAATGAGACCAAAATCCAGCTCTTTGGCATCAATTCAACTTGCCGTGTTTGGAGGAGGAGGAATGCTGCCTATGACTCCAAGAAGACCATCCCCACCGTCAAACATGGAGGTGGAAACATTATGCTTTGGGGGTGTTTTTCTGCTAAGGGCACAGGACAAATGCACCGCATCAAAACGAACAATAGGCGGAGCCATGTACCATCAAATCTTGAGTGAGAACCTCCTTCCCTCAGCCAGGGCATTGAAAATGGGTCGTGGATGCAAAGAGGAGTGGGCCCAAATTCCGTGAGATGTGTGCAAACCTGGTGGCCAACTACAAGAAATGTCTGACGTCTGTAATTGCCAACAAGGGTTTGCCACCAAGTACTAAGTCATGTTTTGTAAAGGGGTCAAATACTTATTTCACTTATTTTTCATTTTATTAATAAAATGCAAATCAATGTATAAATTTTTTGAAATGTGTTTTTCTGGATTTTTTTGTTGTTATTCTGTCTCTCACTGTTCAGATAAACCTACCGTTAAAATTACAGACTGATCATTTCTTTGTCAGTGGGCAAACGTACAAAATCAGCAGGGGATCAAATAAATTTTTTTCCCTCACTGTATTCTGAGTAGATACACTATATTGGCTATATTGTTTTGGGACACCCCTCCGAATCCTTGAACTCAGGTGGTGTTTTTCAGGGGTTGAGCTTGGCCCCTTAGTTCCAGAGTCCTGACTTCAACCTGATAGAACACTTTTGGGATGAATTTAAGCAGAGACTGTGAGCCAGGTCTTCATGTCCAACATCAGTACATGACCTCCCAAATGCGTTTCTAGTGGAATGGTCAACATTTCCCATAAACACACACCTAAATCTTGTGGAAAACCTTCCTAGAAGAGTTGAAGCTGTTATAACTGAAAAGGGCAGGCCAACTCTATATTGCATTCATGTGCATGTAAAGGCAGATGTCCCAGTTTTAGCCTGGCTCTCACTCACAGTCTCTGCTCTAATTCATCCCAAAGGTGTTCTATGAGGTTGAGGTCAGGACTCTGTGCAGGTCAGTCAAGTTCCTCCACACCAAACTCACTCATCCATGTCTTTCTGGACCTTGCTTTGTACACTGTTCATCACCAGACTGGAAGGGGTCATCCCCAAACTATTCCCTCAAAGTTGGGAGCATGGAATTGTCAAATGTCTTGGTTTGCTGAAGCATTAAGAGTTCCTTTCACTGGAACTAAGGGGCTGAGCCCAAGCCCTGAAAAACAACACCTGAATTCAATGATTTGGAGGGGTGTCCCAAAACCAATATAGTGTATGTAGGTGAATAGGTATATGTTTTCACCTGCTATAACAGAAGTGCTAACAGGAAGTAACTTGTTTTCATTGTATATTGTTATAAGTGTGGTAACAGAATATAACTGGTATCTTCGTACCTGTTCCTTAAAGGAATGAGTGAATCAGTGTTTGGGAACAGTATCAGCTACCCAGTCTACTCATTTATTATCTTTGTGGAATTATGTTGAAATTTTAGCATTTATCCTTAATTTCATAACATTTTTTATACAAGATAGATCTCTTTTTTTTTATTTTTAACATAATTGTATATAATGCGTATAATTCTACATGCAACTGTATACAGTACAATAATCTGATCCCCAGTCCTACACTTGCTTTTCTTCCAGGTGACGAGATAGTAAAACTCTTCTCCCAGGATCTCCCAGAGACCCAGCTTTCGGAAAACGACTCCGGTTGTGACACCCAGACCCTTTCCCTAACGCCCGATCCTGCCGATGCCGTCCTTTCCTCTACAGTTGTCCCCCCGTCTTCCCTCCAACCCAGTCAGGCGTCATTCCACAGAGACACCCGGGACAGCGTACTCTCCAAACACATGCGGTTTCTGCAGAACCTGTGCGCACTACGAGGGTCAGCGAAGAATCCCCAGATGGACGGAGGTGATGCGGTACTAGAGGACACGGCACTGAACATGATTGAATCTGTGGTTGAGGCCCACCGAGAAGCCGGGGGAGGAAGATCAGGAGACGTTTCTCAGCTGGACAGCTTTGTCCAGGCTTCACGTCTGGTTGCTCAGGCGTTGGAGAGAGGAGTCAATAGGCGGAAAGTTTTAGAGAAAGCGGAAGCGTTCCTAGAGGAGCTGCTCGAGGTTCTGCTCAACAACAGCCAGCTAAATAAGGTATGTGACATGTATGGTGTGTGTCTGCATGTATACATGTATATACATGTATATATTCTGCACCATATGACCTCATCGTCCAACGCAGTGCTCATTTCCTAATCCTCGTTAGAGACGTGCCGTTATCATGACTTATAGGTCAAATATGTAAGCTGACTCAAGGCTTCACATTTTTAAAATCATTTGCATGAGAACATTAAAGATGGTAAAGGTTATAAAAAAATCTGCAAGACATCAATTTGCATGTCAGGAATTTGTTGCTTTTCTATCATGTGAATAGAAAAAGAGAGCGCTGGTGTCAAGGGAGACAGATCCATGTTTGATCAGCACACATTCTACTATGAGGTCCCACAAGGCTTACTGCTAAATCCTCTTCTTTTTTCCTGCTCCATGAATCTCATGCTATTTCTACGCTAATGACACACAACTCATCCGGTTCTTCCCTCATCGTTTAGATACTCCTAGTTTATCACGTATGGCAGAATTTTCTTTGAACCCAACACGACTAAGCTGCTCTGACCATTTCTTTTCTCCTTGGAGAACTCTCCAGTCACACCATACCTCCATCACACACTGGGGTGTAATTCTAGAACACTTTAATGTCCTGCTCAAGTTGCTAAGCTGAGTGAGCTGTTTTTTCCCCCTGTGACATTGAGGCAATTTGGGTAGAATTTCACCTCACAAAGGCCACACAGTTGGTAACAGTCTCCAGTGTCAATGATGAATGATTCAGTCAGATAGGTTTTAGAAAAGTTTGAGAAGTTAGCGAGGCTGAAAGGTGGCACATTAGCTCAAAGGTAAAACTTTATGCATTAATACAGACTATGGAATAGAAACATGTATTTGGAAAAGGAAGAATAAGAGATCTTCTACTGATGCTCTCACTGGTGATTTAGCATACTGCATTTGCTCCATCAGATAAAAGGCAGCAAGACTTTGTATAAGATTTGTTTGACTGTAACTAGTGTTTTGATTTTAAATGCAGTGCGAGTTACACAATATGGCCAAAAGTATGTGGACACCTGACCGTCAGAAGTCGCATGTGGTTCTTCACACAGATGTCAGCAAAATTTGTCAGCAGAAAATCTTCTACACAGGAAAAAACTTGTAGTGGGAATTAAAATGTATAATGTTAAAATAATTGGATGGGGGAAACTGGTTTAGGGTATATTTTATCCACAAAATAGTCAAATAATATTTCATGGAAAACAAGTAAACTAAGTGGTTAAAAATAGAGTTCTTGTTCCATTCTCATTCACCAAAGTCAGATTGTTTCCAGGATTGAGATTTTTAATCATTTTGAGTCCAACGATGGTCTTCAGGTGCTAGCTCAGATACCAGCCTGTCTCTTTTAAATGGCCCTGTGTGGTACCGTTCACTTCCTGTCCAAAATACAGCTCATCCCCATGTGGTGCCATGGAGGAGATCCTCATAACTATAATTATGTTTCATTTTGTATGTCATCAGGTCTGTCAGGCAACTCATTATAGGAATCCCAGCAGTGTGAAATCCCAGGATGACTGAACTGCCATCTGTCCCTGGAGAAACGTCCCCAAGGTCACGCACTTGTCATCTCCTTGGGGGGGTTCTGCAATCGCAGCATGCACGCAGCAATGTGTGGTCCAGCTACTTCTTACCAGAGATGCCATGTACTTCAAATGTACATCATGTACTTATCCAACCCTGTGGCATCTTAAGAGTTGGACTTACTGAGACTTATACTGGGCAGGTTTTCTACATCACGCCACTGCTGCTTTTCCACCACTGGCAGTTTCTCCTTCCTTCAGATATGAAACACAGTAAAAATACAGCAATCTGAAGCTACTGGTCCACTCATGGTTCCGTACACCAACAGTGTTCTGTACCACATGGTTCCGTACACCAACAGTGTTCTGTACCACATGGTTCCGTACACCAACAGTGTTCTGTACCACATGGTTCCGTACACCAACAGTGTTCTGTACCTCATGGTTCCGTACACCAACAGTGTTCTGTACCACATGGTTCCGTACACCAACAGTGTTCTGTGCCTCATGGTTCCGTACACCAACAGTGTTCTGTGCCTCATGGTTCCGTACACCAACAGTGTTCTGTGCCTCATGGTTCTGTACACCAACAATAATCTGTACTTCCTTATTCCATGCACTAACAACGTTCTCCATCTCATTTTAATTTACACCAAAATGTTCTGCACTTTTGGTTCCATACTATACTACTATATTGGTTCCATACTATACTACTATACTATACTTACTTCCATAATAGTCTGTACCTCATGATTACATACACAATGTTCTCTGTCCCATTTTTACATACACCCATGTTCTTTACCTTCTGATTCCATACACCAACAATGTTCTTGATCCCTTTTTTTATTGACACCAACAGCATTCTGTATCTCATGGTTCTGTACACCAACAATAGTCCGTACCTCGTGATTATGTACACAATGTTCTCTATCCCATTTTTGCATACACCAACAATATTCTGTACCCCTTGACTCCGTACACCAACAGTGTTCTACACCTTTGCTTCTGTACACAGTGTTTTCTAACCCATTTTTATTTACACCAACAATGTTTCTGTAGTAAAGTTTCATACACCAACAATATACACAACAATGTTCTGTATCCCATAATTTCAAACGTCAGCAGCAAGGAAATCCCTTAAGACACATCAACGATATTCACCAAGACAATTTGGCCTCCAGATGTTGAAATGAACTTCCCTGACCCCCTGAACAGCCGAGTCACTGCCTTCACACAAAGACTGATAACCCTTTATCGCTTCACTAAGCACTTAAGGGCGTGTATATATTAGCCCAGCTCCAGAAGAGGTTTTACTAGTTGCGACATTAAATCAGTGATGCTTGTGTTACTGTTCTGCTCATCATCACTGCTTTTATTGAAGGATATATTACTATACACTCCAAGTGGCTTATTGTCACTCAATTTTTAAAAAAAATACACTGTGGCTGAATGTGTGATGTGTAACCTGTCTGTGAATCAGACAAGGACCTGGAACGTTTTTACCAGATGGATTACGAATGACAGGCAATACTAAGGAGCATGAAGCATAAAGAACAACAGGCAGTCAGCTTCTGGTTAAACCCCTCGAGAGAAAATGAAGAAGCTAGCCAGACGAGAGAGAGAGATTTCTATGTATTGAAATGAAATATCGATTTGTGTGAAAATTATTGAAAATTGAAAGATCATTTCTTTTTCTTTTTTTTAGTCACAGTAATCACTTTCTCAATGAGAATCTGTCTTGTTTGTTTGTTTGATTTTGTTTATTTATTAATTTTCTATCTATTATTTTTTACTTATTTATTTATTTATTTCAAATGTTGGAGCATGGGGGGCTTGAGTGGTTCTTGGGAAGGTAAAACATTTTCCAAGTTTTTTTATTTATTTATTTATTTATTTAATGTATTGATGGGAAATATGGAAGAAAAACTTTTCCAATGCTTGAACTTTGCCTGAACTTCACTACTTGAATACTTGAACTTTTTTTTTTTTTTTTTTTAAATGAAGTAAGTTTCAGCTTTACTTTATTAGACGTTGTTAGGCTGTAGTTCTTGGCGATCTGTTCTTGGTGATCTTGGCGACATGGTTTTCTCACACGTGTTTGTATTCCTTTAATTGAACACCCAGCTTTACTCTGTTCAGTGGCATTTCTTCTAAAAGTTGTGATGGCTCAATGCTTAAAAACATTTCTTTTCCATGCTAAAGTACAGAAAGTGCACAGTAAACCAGGTCTCTTGCCCAAATGATATGTCCATGCTACAAATTAGGCTTAATATTAATTTAATATGAATGTAATTTGTTTATTTATTCGAAAAAAGAGAAAGTGTTGCTTATTACCTTTATTTATTCATTTATTTATTTTTTTTTGGAGATGGCTTCATCATTTCTCTCTCGGGGCATGATTGCTTTGACCTGTGCACAAGATGCCCTTTGCAGTACATCACAGGATATCACATCCCTGCATATCAGGACGAAACGATGTCCTCGAACACACGTCAACAATCGTGTGTGTAAACAATACCTTATATACAATGTGATGTAATACTGAATTTTGCAAGCATGATGGAATTTATTTAACACGCCAAATACGGACAGCACACAGGTTTCCTAGTTGATGGAGGACTGGGATGATGCATCGCTCTTTGTTTAGCATCCAGATGAGGTCAAGATGGCTGCCAGCTCTGCTGTTTTCTGCATCTAATCACATCTGGTTCACCACAAGCTGCATCTCTAAAAACACACCCACATCCATCATAAACAAACCAGCTAGTGCTTATTTAGAGCGCTTAAATGTAAACTAATGAGCACAGCCGTGTTGTTTAAAACGCAAATGGCTTTACGGAATAAACGCAAAATATTCAGTTTTTTAGAATTTCTCACAGGTTCATGGCGACGAAGCTAAAGGTCTTCTGTTCAGTACAGCGATCATAGAATGTCAAAATGCTGTGCTGGAAATTTCACCACCACACAGTGTCCTGGCTGTATTTTCTTTATTTAGAGCTAAATCTAAACTACATTACACTCGGACTGTTTGCTAGAAACCATCAGGACAGCATTACAACTACAGATTAGCGCTGTCACTTTCTAACCCACCTTCAAACACGACGTGAGCAATTCATATTCGAACTATAATTTACCCAAATGTTAATATTAACATGCAGCTTAAGTGCATTAAGAAGATTTTAATTTTGTCATTTAGCATCTGATCCAGCAGGGGGCATCTTAAAAGTTTCGAATATCCTCTTGACCTATCAGTAAATTAACCTAATGATACGGAAATGGGAGATAACAGCAAGCAGTCTTGAGCGGACAATTACGACCCCAAATCATGTAAAAAAGCAGCGTGTGGTTCAGCAGACTTCCACGAGAACAAATCTTCAGGCTTAACTATTGATTTACCGTCTCGTGATCTTCATGTTGAGTTTCCTCAACTTTTTAAAGCAGCAGGTAACTTTGGTTTCAAACTATAATCCTCTGGAAATGTCTTGGTAGCTTCACCACCATGCTGTTATATTTATGGAAAAACTTTCTCAGTGCTTGAACTTTTTTTTTTTGTTTTTTTTTAATCAGGATTGTTAGGGAAACAGATTCTAAGTTAACTTTTGTATTCCTTTAAATTTAAACTAATGAATTTATGATATTCTGGCAGGGAATCGAATATATTTGAATGTGTTTGAATGAACTGTGTGACATTTATAAAAGTCAGTACAAAAAATTGATTTTTCAAAAAACTATGGATAGTTTTGCAGTTTGTGCAGTTTAGTGCATCAGCTACCACTTTTTCCGCCTCGTCAGCGTTTCTGGTCGGGGCTGGAACACAGTCTCACACTGGAGCTTTCACAAGTCCATATATAGCTGATGCGGTACACAGAGAAGTGAAAGAACGTATTCCTCCAGGATCCTGGTACTGCATAAAGAGACGGAGATGACATAAGATGACTCCGAAATAAGGGCTAAGAAGTAAATTATCCTATTCAAATACACCGATCAGTCTGAGAGGTGACATGAAAAACACTGATGATCTCATCATGGCACCTGTTAGTGGGTGGGATATATTATGCAGTTAGTGAACATTTTGTCCTCAAAGCTGATGTGTTAGAAGCAAGCGTAACAATTTGAGCGAGTTTGACATGGGGTAGACGACTGGAACAGAGGATCTTCAAAACGGCAGCTCTTGTAGGGTGTTCCCGGTCTGCAGTGGTCAGTATCTATCTCAAGTATCCTTTAAGTCGTGTAAGTTGCAAGATGGGGCCCATAGGGCGCACCTCCCATACGGCCCACCTCGCAACTTGCATGATTTAATGGATTTGCTGCTAACATCTTGGTGCCAGATACCACAGCACACCTTCAGGGATCTAGTGGAGTCCACGCCTCGACGGGTCAGGGCTGTTTTGGCAGCAAAAGAGGGACCAAAACGATATTAGACTGGTGGTCATAATGTTATGGCTGGTTGGTTTAAAGTACAGTACACAAGACAGATACATAAAGTCTAGTGAGCTATGAGATTAGAATTCGTTCCTTCCCATTTACCCATTTCTGCTTGTTCAAGTTTGTTGAAGTTTGCCAATTTACTTCCCCAGTTCTCTCAGACACAGAGTATGAACTAAAACTATAGACACGTTTTCCTCCGCAGCTTCACCTCATTCCTGAGATTTGTGATTTCTATCGCACACGCCACATATTGGATCGTTTAGATGATATCTGCGCTTCGGGAATTTATTCACGTCTGACAAACAGTTCTGTAGCTGACGGAGTAAGACGCAGGTGGAGGCTGAATGCTGCGAGGAGGTGAACCCAGCAGCGAATAACAACAACGCTCCTTCTCACCCACCATCTCGTCTGAGTTGGAAGCGAGCCGATTGGACGGCTGCCCGCTTCCAATAACGCCGTAACTCTTTATAACGCGACGTGCCATTTCCCCGAGTGGAGGATCTGCATGTCTTTGTGCTTATCAAGAGCTTTGAGATTAGCTTTCATGGTTCTATTTGGACCGACGCTGTGAGCTTGATGAACATGCACAATAACCCATTGAGCTCAAGCTCGCTATTCTTCCTCATTCAGCAGGAACGTTTTCGGGGGGGGTGAATTTGAAGCGTTAATGAGCCGAGAATCGGTTGAGAGCAAAGAAATGAACAAGGGATTTATTTTATTTATTTATTTGAAATGAATGGAAATAGAAAGAAAATTTGGACTGGAATATCCTTCAAAGTGCTTTTTAATGTCACTGATTTTTTTTCATTTAGTTGGTTTATAAATGAAAGCAATATAAAGTTCATGTGAGAAAGTAATTTTGTCCTAGCTTATACCCGGGTTGCCAGATCTCTAACAATTCCTGTCTAATAACCCAAGATTTTTTCCCCCCATTTTTTTTTAACCGTTCCACGTCGTATTTCTTCTCTTTAAGTTTTGGATATAGAACTCAAGATTTCAAAAAAATGAAACTTTTCACAAAATTAAACTAAAAGCTTAAACTAAGAGTTCTACTGAAGACTGGACTATACTAACTTTTTTTTTTAAACCAAAATTGTTGGAGAACCAGGTTATAATCTAAGACGACATGATTGTATTCATTTAAATTAAAAATAATAAATGCTGTTAACGATATTCTGGAAAATTTCTCCAATTTGTCTTATCCTGTCTTACGTTTCCTGTCTCATTGTGTTTCTTTTACAAAAAAATTCCTAAATCACATCTTATTCTCGGTCACCTTGTGGCTCTCATGCTTTGCACGTATCGTGGCTTGACCATCAGCCCCAGCAGGTCTCATGTCCTACTCCTATACAGCTGTGCCTTCAAATCCTCCTGGGAAGCTTGTATTTCTGAATCGGAAAGTTGTAATTATGACATCATTCGCTTTCTGTTTTTATTTTTGTTGTTTTTTAGTTGCACCTTAAATCCTGCACTGCATTAATTTTTCTGCTTTTCATTGCAATCTTTACTGCTTTTATTTCAGTATATTACACACATATATCTACTTTTTACTTGTTTCTTTTAATTTCTTTTTTTGTATTTAATTTTATATATATATATAATATATATATATATATATATATATATATATATATATATATATATATATATAATATTAAATTTGTTTTTTATTTATGTTTTTAATTATGTTTTTCTTTTTCATTTAATTGAAAGAATTTGTCTGCTCAGGTTTTTTCCTGCCTACTGGCTGGGTTTTTAATGAGCAAAGATTCAGAATTCTCTCTCTCTCGTTTTGTCTCCTTGTAAATCTGCGAGACCTCCTTCTCCTCCTTCTCTTCCTGGCTGATTTGCCCTTGTTTTAATTACATTCTTAAAAATAATTTTCAATTAGTTTTGGAAATGGCTTCTCTCCTGTAGGCATGTGACTAATTTGCACTTTTGGCGCTCAACGTTAATCCGCTCTTTCTTTTTGCCTCTCGTAGCTCCTCCGTGTGCTGAGCTCCGCGTCTGACGTAGGAGGGAAGAGGTCATGTCTGTCTTTAACGCGCATCTCAGCATGTTCGTGTTCTGGTTAAAGCGCTGTTTATACTCATTTACATTTATATTCATTTCCATGCCACATGCTTTTATTTAAAGCGGCTTCTCCGCTACAACAGTAGAGCTGTTAAGACCTTTTTCTCATGTGATACTCAACTAATTATTACTATTATTATTATTATTATTATTATTAGCAGTAGTAGTATTAAGAGCAGACAAAATAGTGGCCCAGGCTTCAAATCTTTATTTGAAATCAAGCAAATGATTTTGAATTCATTATTTTTTGTCTCACACTTCTACACCTCAGGTCAGAATCATTCAAAATGTTCTATTCATATATTTATTTATTTATTTTATTTATTTATTTATTATTTTAATAGAATCGATAAAAAAAATTCAGTGTCCCAATTAACACAATTTTCACCTATGATTTATTTCCGTTTTATTTGTATACTGTATCACTTCAAATCAGCTTTATAGAAATTAATAATTTATGGATAAATTCAGGATTTTAAATGTACTGAAATATCAGTCAGTGGTGACGTGGTGGAGGGAAAACTCCCTGAGATGACACGAGGCAGAAACCTTCAGACTCCAGACAGTGCAATTGTAAAATAATTGTATTTATTTATAAACACAATTAGGTGGCACTTTGGAAAAAATTTAAGCTTCTAAGGATATTACGGAGTTTGTCTTACCAGGAAATTCATTATAGTTTCTAGTTCTGTTTCTGCTGAAGTTATAAATCTTTTCGGATCAACTGCAGTCCAGATCCAGATTTTTAAGCTTTTTTTTTTTTTTCTCCGGGTGTTCCACATCTTCTCTTTAACTCAACTTCTTCACTATCTTGTGATCTTCATGCCCTCACTTTTTAAAGGCACTTTGGTTTCAAAGTAGAATCTTCTGGAAATGACTTAAATTTTGATTAGCTTTTTATTTCACTCAGTAGCTTTAACACTGTGCTGTAATTTTTCCAGTCGAGTTTGAGAGTCGTACTCGGGTTCTACTAAAGATCGGACTGACAGTCCAGGTTCCGGTCCAGTCTCAGACGGCCATTTTTGTCTAATAATTGGTGCTGTTGGAGTTCATTCAGCTCGAGCTTATTGCTTTTCTGCTCACCTCAGCTGTACAGAGCGGTTGTCTGAGCTGCAGTCGCTATTCCATTATGTTTAGACTTCAAGGTTCAAAATTGTTCGTCTCATACACATTTATTCATGTCCTTGTCAGAATAAGAAAAGCATAGAGATAAAGTTATATTAGTCTGCATTAAATTAAGCACAAAGTTTCACCTTTGATAAAAGTAAGCTTTTCTTTTTTTTTTATGCCAGTTGGTGGCTTTGCCTCTTTGTTCTAGTTTGACCTCAAGAAAGCTGTGACCTTTAAAAGCCATTCCTTCATCTCTGAATAAATAAAACCAAAGTCGAGACTCTCAAGAGCAGTGTGACGTTTTCAGTGCCCATTACACGATCCCCCCATCATCCCTGTTACTCAACAGGAAATTGAACGCCTTCTTATCACCTCTCAGGTGCTTAGTCGATTTTTTTTTATTTATTCCTCACACTGCGTTTACGGCTAGCGCAAATCTTTTTATGCAGAATTCTCTCCTAGATCACAGAGACTGAAAAAGAGCTAAAATGCATGAAACGTGAAATGCAGGAAAAGGATTGAGACAGTTGTGCTATATTTATATATAAAATACACTATATTGCCAAATGTTTTGGGACACCCCTCCGAATCATTCAATTCATGGCTTGGGTTTGGCCCCTTAGTTCCAGTGAAAGGAACTCTTAATGCTTCAGCATACCAAGACATTTTGGACAATTTCATGCTCCCAACTTTGTGGGAACAGTTTGGGGATGACCCCTTCCTGTTCCAACATGACTGCACACCAGTGCACAAAGCAAGGTCCATAAAGACATGGATGAGTGAGTTTGGTGTGGAGGAACTTCACAGAGTCCTGACCTCAACCTGATAGAACACCTTTGGGATGAATTAGAGCGGAGACTGTGAGCCAGACCTTCTCGTCCAGCATTAGTGCCTGACCTTAAAAAAGTGTTTCTAAAGGAATGGTCAAAAATTCCCATAAACACTCTCCTAAACCTTGTGGAAAGCCTTCTCAGAAGATTTGAAGCTGTAATAGTGGCAAAAAAGGCGGGATAACTCCATATTACTTTCATGTGCATGTAAAGGCAGGCGTCCTAGTTTTGAAATAGCTCACAGTCTCTGCTCTAAATCATCCCAAAGGTGTTCCATGTTGGAACAGGAAGGGGTCATCCCCAAACTGTTCCCACAAAGTTGAGCATGAAATTGTCCAAAATGTCTTGGTATGCTGAAGCATTAAGAGTTCTTTTCACTGGATCTAAGGGGCCGAGCCCAACCCCTGAATTGAATGATTTGGAGGGGTGTCCCAAAACTTTTGTCAATATAGTGTATTTGTCATGTTGCAGTAATTGCATGACGTTGTTTGCATTTGTCCTTGTCCGTATCTGTGTAGTAGACCAGCATCTCAACAATGTGTTTTTTTTTTTTTTTTATCTTTTCCTTCAGTTTGTGGTGCAGGACAATCTGACCCAGTGTCTGATCTGTCTAGGAGGCGCTAGTGTGCTCAGACCTCTGCTAGTTCACCTCCTCCTGACCCGCATCGCCCGCCTAGCGGAGCAGCTCTGGAGCGCCTGTCAGGTAAGACCACTGATCTCATTGGCCTAAACAGAACTGTACCAAGGGTCGGAGCTCACTATTACATTTGTGCTTACAATCCTACACATCACATATTCATCACTAACACAACCCGAATGCTTTTCAGCTGTCCAGGTCATAAAATAGAATAAAAATAGTCAGAAAATGGTAAAAAAAAAAAAAAAAAAAAAAAAAAAAAAACCACCTGCTGTGTGCCTTTGTATTAAATGTATTGGTCTAAAATGAAAGTGCAAACAGAAGGAAACATGGCAAGAGGAAAGAAGGAAACGCAACAAGAGCATCGTTTTGCTAGGGAAGAGATTTGTCTCAGAAAATGGATGTTGTGTATACAGATGTGTGCAGATTTATGGTGAAGATCTGATATTAGACTTGGTGATCTATATCTGAATATTAAACTTGATAATGGTGTTGAGGCTGAAAAATTAAAAAATGCTCCATTTTGCAGTGGCTTTATTTTTCTTCCCGAAATTAGCAATGCAGATTGTTTTTGTGGGCATGTTTTATTTATTTATTTATTTATTTTTGAAAGAAGAGGGATTTGGCTGAATGTGTGAACATGTCAGAATCTGTGGAAAATCTGCAGTCATGAAGAAAAAAATATAATAATATTTATTTAGTAAATATATATAATATATTAATATTATATAATATAATTTTTGCTAGATTTTGCGTAAATTTCACAACTTCACCTTCCTTATTTGTGAATTTTGTGCAACTCGAACATCAACAAAACTTAAGCATAATTTTAATTACTTAGTTTTCTGCTGGATTTACTTTTCTTTCTCATTCACATTTTCACAAATAAGCAGTCAGTTAATCCTGCGTTCCCTGATATTTTAAATTTTTTTATTTATTTTTCATTTTTCTCTGCTTGTGACTCTTCCACAACATTGACATTCCTCTTGACTGCATATCTGATTGTATCCTTCAATACGAGCCACTCAGTTTGGTCTGTCTGTGAATCCAACAGGCTACTGAATAGGAAAAAAACTGCTTATCTTGAATCAGGAGAAGTTACAGGGCTTTAAAAAATCCAATCCTATTGTTTTTACTCAAATGTTGGAGTGTTCAGTCAGCAAAAGACAAGAGCTGGAAAATATCTACATCAAGTAAGCCAACAGGTAAAGTTTGGAAATTTGGGACGTTCATAGCTGCAAATATACAGAAAATAATCATCTATATACACTGTTGCCAAACGTTTTGGGACACCCCTCCAAATTATTGAATTCAGGTGTTGTTTTTCCGGGGTTGGGCTCGGCCCCTTAGTTCCAGTAAAAGGAACTCTTAATGCTTCAGCATACCAAGACATTTTGGACAATTAGAGCAGAGACTGCTGCCTTTACATGCACGTGAATTTAATATGGATTTGGCCCGTACTTTGTAATGATAACAAGTTTTAGGAGTGTGTTTATGGGAATTTTTGACCATTCCTCTAGAAGTGCATTTGTGAGGTCAGGCACTGATGTTGGACGAGAAGGTCTGGCTCACAGTCTCCACTCTAATTCATCCCAAAGGTGTTCTATCAGGTTGAGGTCAGGACTCTGTGAAGTTCCTCCACACCAAACTCACTCATCCATGTCTTTATGGACCTTGCTTTGTGCACTGGTGTGCAGTCATGTTGGAACAGAAAGGGGTCATCCCCAAACTGTTCCCACAAAGTTGGGAGCATGAAATTGTCCAAAATGTCTTGGTATGCTGAAGCATTAAGAGTTCCTTTCACTGGAACTAAGGGGCCGAGCCCAACCACTGAAAAACAACACCTGAACTCAATAATTTGGAGGGGTGTCCCAAAACTTTTGGGCAATATAGTGTATCTTATGCACCAAACATATGCAAATATAATCCATCGAATAATATCCTACAAATCGAAGGCAGTGCCTTATTCTGCCTCAGATGATTGCATCTATCAGGTCACTCTGCTAGAGCTTTTTCTCCACGCCGTGCAGCTCCACAGAAAACAGAAACAAGCTTCTTCTAATTATTTGCAATCATGTCAGTTTTCTAAGGTTAATATATTATTGCGTCTCCTTTTGGGAAAATGCTGAGCTTTGACAGCGTTTGTTGTATTATGCAGCGGATTTTGTTTGCTTTCATTTTTTAATAGTTACTTCATCGCTTTTAGACTGAAGTCTTTCTCTCCACAGACAATCCATCAATTCTTTTCTAAACCTACAGACAAAAAGCAGCCCACAGGATCCAAACAACTCCTAAATCACCGCTGGGTTTTTGCAATCACGGCAAAGCGCAGAAGAGATGAGCTGAAATTGCTGCAGGAAAATGTCTTGTAGATGGAACGCAAAAGATTCATTATTTGTGTGTGTTTCTGTGTGTGTCTAAGACGAAATAGGTATTCAGACCCTTTTGGTTTTTTTTGTATTTAATCCACTTCACATTTACACACACAATGTCTTTTGACATTTCTATTAAATATGAAGACAAAATTAAGCAATCTTAAGATATCAATTTTAAAAAGTTTTCTGAAAAGGAGTTTTAAAAAAATACATGTAAAGTTTGAAAATAATAAAAAATAATTCCCGTTCTTAGTCTAAGAAGTAGACTAGAAGCATGTAGAAAAAAAATCGGGAGCAATATACTCTGGTCACACCAAACAGAAATTCTCTACAGCAATAATTCAGATCAACATATTTGCTGAAATGAGGGCTGTGCAGAGGTTCCAGAGAACACTGTGTTCCCTCAGTGAAACATAGGGTAGGAGCATATGCCATTAGTGAAGCAAGGGGTGGGAGCATATATCATTAGTGAAGCAAGGGGTGGGAGCATATATCATTAGTGAAGCAAGGGGTGGGAGCATATACTTACTTTGAAGTACATAGGGTGGGATTATATACACAGATTGATGCACGCAGATGGAAGCATATACCCTTAGTGAAGCACGGGGATGGGAGCATACAGTGAGGGGAAAAAATTATTTGATCCCCTGCTGATTTTGTCTGTTTGCCTACTGACAAAGAAATGATCAGTCTGTAATTTTAATGGTAGGTGTATTTGAACAGTGAGAGACAGAATAACAACAAAAAAAATCCAGAAAAACACATTTCAGAAAAGTTCTACATTGATTTGCATTTTAATGAGTGAAATAAGTATTTGATCCCCTATCAGTCACAAAGATTTCTTGCTCCCAGGTGTCTTTTATACAGGTAAGGAGCTGAGATTACAGTAGGAGCACTCTCGGGGAGTGCTCTTAATCTCAGCTCATTAACTGTATGAAAGACACCTGTCCACAGAAGGAAGCAATCAATCAGATTCCAAACTCTCCATCATGGCCAAGACCAAAGAGCTGTCCATGGATGTCAGGGACAAGATTGTAGACCTACACAAGGCTGGAATGAGCTACAAGACCATCGCCAAGCAGCTTGGTGAGAAGGTGACAACAGTTGTGATTATTCCCAAATGGAAGAAACCCAAAAGGACTGTCAATCTTCCTCGGTCCGGGGCTCCATGCAAGGTCTCACCTCATGGAGTTTCAATGATCATGAGAACGGTGAGGAATCAGCCCAGAATTACACTGGAGGATTTTGTCAATGATCTCAAGGCAGCTGGGACCATAGTCACCAAGAAAACAATTGGTAACACACTACGCCGTGAAAGACTGAAATCCAGTAGCGCCCGCAAGGTCCCCCTGCTAAAGAAAGCACATGTACAGGCTCATCTGAAGTTTGCCAGTGAACATCTGAATGATTCAGAGGAGAACTGGGTGAAAGTGTTGTGGTCAAATGAGACCAAAATCCAGCTCTTTGGCATCAACTCAACTCGCCATGTTTGGAGGAGGAGGAATGCTGCCTATGACTCCAAGAAGACCATCCCCACCGTCAAACATGGAGGTGGAAACATTATGCTTTGGGGGTGTTTTTCTGCTAAGGGGACAGGACAACCGCACCGCATCAAAGGGATGATGGACGGAGCCATGTACCATCAAATCTTGAGTGAGAACAAGTGAGAACCTCCTTCCCTCAGCCAGGGCATTGAAAATGGGTCGTGGATGGATATTCCATCCTGACAGTGACCAAAAACACACGGCCAAGGCAACAAAGGAGAGGTTCAAAAAGAAGCACGTTAAGGTCCTGTAGTGGCCTAGCCAGTCTCCAGACCTTAATCCCATAGAAAATCTGTGGATGGAGCTGAAGGGTCAGCCACAAAACTTTAATGACTTTGAGAGGATCTGCAAAGAGGAGTGGGCCCAAATTCCTTGAGATGTGTGCAAACCTGGTGGCCAACTACAAGAAATGTCTGACGTCTGTGATTGCCAACAAGGGTTTGCCACCAAGTACTAAGTCATGTTTTGCAAAGGGGTCAAATACTTATTTCACTCAATAAAATGCAAATCAATGTATAACTTTTTTGAAATGTGATAAACCTACTATTAAATTACAGACTGATCATTTCTTTGTGGGCAAATGTACAAAATCAGCAGGGGATCAAATAATTTTTTCCCTCACTTTATACCATTAGTGAAGCATGGGGGTGGGAGCATATACCATTAGTGAAGCACAGGAATAAGAGCATATACCATTAGTGAAGCATGGGGGTGGAAGACTATGCCCTTAGTGATGTGTAAGGGATGGTAGCATATGCTCTGATTGAAACAGGGTAGAAGCATGCACCATCAATGGGTTGGGATCATATACCCACATTGATGCATGGGGATGAGAGCATATACCTTCAGTGAAGCACCAGGCATGAAGGCATATAACATTTGTGAAGCATGGGGTTGGGAGCATATACCCTTTAGTAAAGCACTGCGGTGGGAGCATATACCCACACATTGAAGCACAAGGGTGGGAGCATATACCCACACATTGAAGCATGGGGTGGGGTCATATACCTTCATTGAAACATTGGGTGGGATCATATACCTTCATTATAGCACCGGGGTGGGATCATATACCCACTCATTGAAGCACTGGGGTGGGATCATCATGATATTGTGAGGAAAATATCTCCTAGGCAATAAATAAACAAACAAACAGCAATCCAGGGAGAAGGACATTTCAATAAGACTGCGTCCCCCAAACATACAGCCAAATAAATTCAGCCCTGCCTTACACGTCTTCTGACTTCTGAAAAATTATAGAGGAGTTTGAAATTGAGGGCATCAGAAGGAACCGTGTAATTTTGGGGGAAACTTGAACCACATTCCTGCGAAAAATGAGCTGCTTCTTACTGTAAAAGTCTCTAAGCTGTAATTACTATCACCAGCTTTGTAAGAAAATGTACTGAAGTTAAATGAGTACTTTAATAGCACTTTCTTTTTTTTAGTGGGGATATAAACGTTTTATTTTTTTTCCCCAGCAGCCTCGTACAATTTGTTCCATCAAACCAACTATAGGAAAGCACCAGGGTTATCACTTTCATAAAGATCCTGGAGGAGTCCTTGACCACAGTTTGAACTGTTATCAACAATGATTTGTGTGATGTGTATCAATGTTGTCCAAAAAAAAAAGCACAGAAATCATGTCCATTTCAGCATCACACTGCTGTTGGAGCTCTTCTTCTTTTTCTTCTTCTCTCCTTTCTGACAGATTGCTTGAATGAGATGTGCTTGAAATCCTGCTCTCTTCTGGAGGCTGAATCTCCGCCATATGTCTTCATTACTGATCAAATCAGACTACTTGTACTTATCCCGGATTCGATAACCAGTTTCATGTCCTCGACAAGGGTCATCTTTAACCGTCCTGAAGGGTTTCAGATTGGTGATATTTTTTCATTAACACACCATCTGGTAAGTCACTAGCTTACGAGCTGCCTATGAGCCAGGAAATGACCTAATTCAAGCCTTCCAGGACTGGAACTGATGACTCCTGGCCAACTTCATCTGAGTTTACTCCTTCTGATCCTCCTGAAATGCTCGTTTTTTATCCAGCGTTCTATCACTGGATCCCTGAGCTGTGCATTCGGACAAGTTAGGAGTTAGTGTGAGCCTGTTTGCTTCAGGAAATGTCTAGGGTGGTAACGTATGCCTCAAAACAACCCCAGAGAGCTGATGTTTGCTTCGTAACAAAGCCAGGAGAGGTAAACTTTGTTTTCGGACAACTCTGGGGAATGGACGTTTGCAGTAGAACGAGCAGAGAGCTGAATTTGAGCACGCTCAGGCCTTGATTAACTTAAATGTACACACATCCATCCAGAGACGGCTTCCAGTTTAAAAAAAAAAAAACTAATTTTTTCACATACAGTTGTCTCTTCGCTTTTGCCTTGCTATGCAGTTTGAAGAGCTTTTATATTAAGGTGGCAAAATTCCAGATGTGTTTATGCAAGCTGATTAATTTATACATCTACAGTCTGATTTATTTTACCAAGTCACCACACAGATGGTGTGGATTTGCATGTGAAAATTAATACGGTTCGAGGGCAGGTGCAGAATCCTGAGTTTCTTGATTTCCTGTGATATATTCACAGCTTTTTCAGATGTTTTTTTTTTTCTATTTTCAAAAATGTATATTTACCTTGTTCACTCGTGTCTGTAATCGTTTGTTTTTTAGATTTCTTTTTTTATGCATAGGATAGTCTGCTTATAAACACACGAAACAATGAAGTGTATATTAAAATGTCTTGCACATACCGACGATTGCATGTCTTCACATACTGATTTACGAAAGACGACTTCACCTTCAGCAAGGTTGAACAAGGCAGTAGAAATGGTTCTCGGGTGATATGCTCCATAAAAGTACAGCCGTAAAAAGTGATATTTTTCCGACTATTATATCAGTTGTGATGGAATGATGCATCTCAAGAGTAAACAAATGACAGATTCTTCAGCTAAACAAGAAGACAAATTAGAGCTCCAGTCTGCCACCCAGTCCTGTGTTTTTGATGTTTTGTTTAAGTTGATGTGTTAGAAGCAGGAAAAATGGACAAGCGTAAGGATTTGGTTAGGTTAATGCTGGTTCTGATAGAAAGGTGTCAGAATACACAGTGCAAGATGGGTCAGGGCTGTTTTGGCAGCAAAAGGGGGACCAACACAATATTAGGCAGGTGGTCATAATGTTATGTCTTGTCAGTGTATGTTAACATGACATATGAGTAATTAGTCTGCTGGTTAATTGTGTCAGTGGAAGACATGTGCATTGAACCAGACATAGACAGGACACAGTCTAAATGTTCAGAAATCTTGTTATTGCCGAATTAAAAAATTTACTGCTGCTCTGTTTTTTCCATCTGTCTCAAAGTTCTCATATGCTGCTCATTAGGACAGCTAGCTATCCAACTTGACCATCTTAGCAGCAGTTAACCGAACTGTAACTAGCCTCGAGATCACCATATGCTGTGTCTGAGTTTGTGAAATGAACCTTGTGGCCTGAGGCTGGTGAGTACATGTTTCCTAGCCAGAGAAAAAAAGGTGCATCATTTTAAACAGCCTCTCAGAATGCCGATTGCATCCAATTCATTGCTCTGTTTTCTACATATCCGATCATCTCCTCCCCCGGTACCCAATTAGAGAGTGTTCGAAGTTCGGAGCGACCAACGAAAGTAGTTTTTTCCGCTTTTGAAGGATTGTCCATACAGGATTTAATGAGGAGGTAATGATGACTAAAGATGAATGGCAGGTAACGTCGTTTGAAGGTCATGTTAGGGAATGTAGACATAAGTACAAGTTTGGACTGCAACTGTTTTAATGATCAATTGCTGTTGAACGATGAAGTTGTGTTTTTGGCTAACTTTGGAACTTGGTGAGTCAGACAGAAGAGAAAACCTTTTTTGACACGTTCACTGGAATCACGCTGATGAACGACAGAAGGCAGCTCGTGTAGCCGAAGTGATCGATGGAGTAACTGATCAGCCGTGACAGCTTCAAAAGTCCTAATTGCCTACAGGACACCAGACACTTTATTACTCGATTTATACGTTTATCTACATCAGATTCATACTGTATTATAGCTCTATCAGAGAACTCATTGCTTTATTGCTAATTTACTCTGTTTATCTTCTGTAGAGAGGACGTAACTTATGGTTCTGTAGTGTATTGGCTAGAACTTCACTGATCATGCAGCTTGCTCCAGCTGCTAATTTACTCCTGAAATGAAACTCATGATCTTTTTTAGTACAATGCCAGTGTCCAAACTCTCGATGATGACCATAATAACCAAGGTATGATGGCCGAGAAGTGCAAAACAAAATAATAATAATATCCAAAAACACAAGGACAGTTCAGACAAACCGGAAACGGTAGGTATCGTTTGCGAATGGAATTCTTACTGCTGATTGGCCGAGACATCTGTCACTCAAGTTATACAGGAAGTAGGAAATTGTGTATCTAACTTGTACATGTGTGGAGTTCTGCGTTCATTTTAAACAATTCTTTCGATAGTGCAACTTTTAAATCTTTTAAAGAAAATAACAAATATTTATAAGAAAGTGGAATCCATTCAACACTATATATACTGTGATTTTAGATATACTGATAGCATATCGTGGCATAAAGATTAGTTTGCGATCTCTTAATGTATGCACAAATCCACTTTCTACTGCTGCAGCCTCGCAGCCTTCCTGTATAACTTGAGTGACAGATGTCTCGGCCAATCAGTGGTAAGAATTCCATTCGCAAACTATACCTACCTTTTCCGGTTTGTCTGATTAGTTTGGTTTATGGATTTATTTTATTTTCTGATTTGTTTTGTTTTTGTATTTATTTTGTTTTCTGATTTGTTTGGTTTTTGGGTTTGTTTTGTTTTTGAATTTTGTTTTGCACTTCTCGGCCACTGTACCAAGGCCTTTTGCACGCATCTTTTTTTCAGGTTAAATAAAACATCGCAGGCATGTCGGCAGTTTTTCCCTACTTCCTTGTACTTGGGATTACTGTCCATTTGGAAGAGTCACTCCCGTGAAGAGTCACAGGAGCATGATGATACCGCCACCATGCTTCACACTTGGAAAGATGATCTTTGGACTGTAGTTATGACCAAACGGTTTCATTTCTGTTTCATCAGACCTTTCTCAAAATAGTAAGCTCTTTGTAGTCTGGCTTTTTTTTAAAGATGGTTTTGAAGTAGTGGTTATGTTGGTCTAGGACTGGTGGATATAGATACTCGTCTAACTTTTTCCTCCAACATCTTCATGAGATTCTTTACACACCAAACTTTGTGTATAGCAATCAGAATGCATCTTCTTCCTAAATGGTACGATGGCTCCCATGGTGTTTATACTTGCATACTAGTGTTTGTACACATGAACACGGTATCTTCAGGCCAAGGATAAACCACACTTGGAGGTCCACCAAATTTCTTTTGGTGTCCAACAAAGAGGCACTGAGTATTAAAATACCTCCACAGGTACACCTCCAGTTGATTCCAGTCAGCCTATCAGAAGGTTTGACACCATTTTTTGGAACTTTCCAAGCTGTGCAAGTTTATAGTTTACTTGTGTGTAAAAAATGCACAAAGCAGATATTGAATATGTATGGAAATGTTTAAATGAAAAAATAAAAACGCACCTGTGTAACACAATCT
Source organism: Hemibagrus wyckioides (assembly GCF_019097595.1). Lineage (NCBI taxonomy): Eukaryota > Metazoa > Chordata > Actinopteri > Siluriformes > Bagridae > Hemibagrus > Hemibagrus wyckioides. Next base: position 36,815,707 of record NC_080715.1, on the reverse strand, counting down.
ATCAAAGATTCGCTTCAACTCATGCGATTTATTTTCTTTCTCATGTTTGTTTTGTTGGATATGTAATTTTGTCTATTTGTAATCTAAAGATATAATACAAAAATACATTGGTAGTCACAGTGAACAGATTCATTTGGGGCCTGCAGTCGAACAGATCTGTGGCTGTGTTATAATAAATATGGCTGAAGGCCAGGTATTAGATTTTCGTGGCCTGTTTATAACTTAAGTGTTATCATGTAACATGGCAACCCTGACCAGGATAAAGATAAACAAATGTCTTATTGTTGTTGAGAAATGTTAGCAAAATTTGTATGTATATCTTGAGGTTTTGGTCAAAATTATCAGTAAGTCAGAGACAGTGATGACTTCATTTTACTGCCTTGTACCAATCAGCATTTGTGTAAAAAGTGAGGCTTGTGCCATGGTGATTTATTTATTTATTTTTTCCCTGTTCACTATTTATCTTTAAAAAAAAAAAAAAAAATCCTGGTAAACAAGTTGTAAACCTAAATAGATTAAAACGAGCATTTCAATCATTTTTGCTTTAAGGGGAGTAGAGAGGCGTATAATAATGCTCTCTCTGGTGCAGGAGTAAAAGTTCCTAAGCACCTTAGCGGGCAGTCTAAAGTCTCTTAAGCGTCTGAGGTGGAAGAGACGCTGCCAGGCCTTCTTCACCATGGTGCTGATGTGACAGGACCATGACAGGTTCTGCGTGATGTGAACACCAAGGTATCTGAAGCTGTCCACTCTCTCCACTGGGCTCTCGTCGATCACGGGGGTCTGGTAGTTCCTCTCCTGCTTTCTGCTGAAGTCCACTATCAGCTCCTTTGTCTTGCTGACGTTAAGGAGGAGGTTGTTCCTCAGGCACCAGTTCTCCAGAGTCCTAATCTCCTCCAGGTAGGCTGTCTCATTATTGTCAGAGATCAGTCCGACCACAACGATGTCGTCAGAAAACTTGATAATGTTGGTGGAGTTGGTAGTGGCCATGCAGTCATACGTGTACAAAGAGTACAGCAGGGGGCTCAGAACACAACCCTGGGGGACTCCAGTGCTGAGGGTGAGTGAGGCTGAGACATGTCTGCCCATCCTTACTGCCTGTGGTCTGCCAGTTAGGAAATTGGAGATCCACTGACACAGAGATGGGCTGAGTCCCAGGTGCTCCAGATTGGTGGCGAGTGTGGAGGGGATTATAGTGTTAAACGCTGAACCGTAGTCAACAAACTGCATTCTAACATAATTCCCCTTTCTAGTGTCCAGGTGAGTGAGTGATGTGTGAAGGAGGTGAGAAATGGCATCATCTGTTGAGCGGTTCAGGTGGTAAGCAAACTGTAGTGGATCCAGTGTGTCTGGTAGTGAAGAGATGATGAAGTCTCTGACCAGCCGCTCAAAACACTTCATCGCTACTGAGGTCAGGGCTATGGGGCAGTTGTCATTGAGGGAAGCAGGATGGGGTTTCTTCAGGACAGGAACAATGATGGACTCTTTAAAGCATGTGGGGATTGCCGACTTTAAATTGTATTTCTTGTATTTTATTCTAGTTTTACATTTTTTAAATATTTTTTATAGTTTATATTCTAGTTTTACATTTTTATTTAAATTATATTTCCTATTTTTTATATTCTAGTTTTACATTCTTATTTACATTGTATTTATTATATTTTATATTCTAGTTTTACATTTTTATTTCCATTTAGGCCAGTCATAAAAAACATTGAACTACATGTTTTACTGTGTACGATTGTGTATGTGACGAATAAAATTGTGAATAATAATAATTAGCCATGCAGTCAGGAGCTGCTTGTTGGCAGAGGCTATTGTGAACTCAGCTGGATGGTGGATTTTCATTCAAATGGTGTAGGATCGATTAGCGGTGATGTCTCTTTGGTAGAACACGAGCGGAAATGGACAATGGCACCAAAATAATAATTACTTTTTTTTGGTCACCTACCTGGACATGTGGAACATGCTGAAAAAGAATCTTCAGTACGATAGCAATCCAGCGATGTGAGAGAACAACAGAAGAGCTAATGTTTTGTCTCATTTTGTTTGGATCACATCACAGCCAGTGATCAGGAGTGTACAAATCTATTCAGCTCGCTGGATTAATGAAGTAATTATCGCAAACAGCGCTGGCCTTTCCATCCACAGCAGCTGGAGTGAAACAGAAGCTCTCTCCCTCTCCGGCTCACCCTTATTGTGCTCTCGGTTCTCCCGCTTTTCTCTTCTTGACTAAAACTATTATCTGTGTCCTCCTTTCTTATTTTTTAATAGGAGGAACTGATATGGGTGTCAGGGATGAGCGAACTCCAATGTATTGGTACCGCGTTTGACCGCCGCATTTTAACTGAGGCTTATCAGGCATGCCAAACTCGCCGTGCAGGACACAAAGTCGGTCATTAGATAGCCGATCACTGGTGTGGATATTCCAACTCAAACTGTTAAGATGAACCTAATGATTCATAAAGAGTGGAAACTGATATGTTTGCTTACTCAAGACCTTAACAATCAGTTCATTTCAATTCCACGTTCTCCGAATGTTGGCCATATTGTTTATGAAATCCCGCCGAGGATAGACGGCAAGTAGGTCGATCATCAGGGGAGAATACACACACACACACTTTCAAAAGTATTGAGAAACAGCCAAACCGCAGCAGCAGCGATGCCACGATGGATGGCACATAGCCTAGGTTTCGTGAGCCGCATAGCAACCAGCATAATAAGACAACATAAATAAACACATAAATAAAAATAACTGCAGTGTCTCATGGCTAATGACCTAACCGAACCCCTCTCTCTCTCTCTCTCTCTCTCTCTCTCTCTCTCTTTATATGTCAGGTTTTAGTTTAAAAGCAAATGATTAAAGAGAGGGCATTTCTGGACATTGCAATGTTTTTTGCACACACACACACACACACACACAAAGGTAGTCAGGAGTGTGAAGAAGTGTGGAGAGAAATGGTCATGTCAGAGCAGCGTGGTTTTGAAACCCCCATACACTCGTCTATAAATACGTTAATTCAGATCTAAAAGTGTTTTAAAGTTTTTTCAATATTTATTTCAATAGTATTCAGACAATCAAAAGTTTATATATACGCTTGCCGTCCAATTATTTGGAACACTGTACATTTAGGCAGTAACCTAATCAGGGATTCAATAGGCAGCAGTGCAGTAGATAAATTCATCCAGATTCAGGTCAAGAGCTTTGGGTGATGTTCACGTCAAGCGTCGGATTATAGAAAACTTTAACTGTGGCCATGGATGTTGGCGCCAGTCTCTAGAGTTTACACAGACATCAAAAAAGCCATCAAGTGTGTGACAGTTCTGTAGGTGGAAGCAACATGTCGGTAGAAAAGATCAGAGGAAAAGCTGGCAGGAAAGATACAGTAACTCGGATAATCGATGTACACCTGCAGTGAGTGGAAAAGCATCTCAGCATGCACGAAACATCAACTCTTGAGGTGCATGAGTTACAACAGCACAAGACTGCAACACTGAAGATTAGAGGGAAAAAAAACCCTCCTTTGTGTTTGTCCTGTATTCAGCTGTCCAGTTTCTATGGACTAGACAAATATATACTAGATTAAAATAAGTTAATAATCATACATCCTTTCTGTATAATTGTTTATATATGAAAAAGCTCTGAAAGACCAGCTTTAAACAGTGTTCCATTGTAGACACACTGCCCTTCCATCTCTCATCAGTCTGTGTCCATGGACACACACACAAGGATGTCTTCTATCATTTAATCTTGTTCGTGAGCACAAAACCAGGAACCGCTCCGTTCCCAAAGCCAAAGCTCTTTTTTTTAACGGCCTGTGCAAAGCTCTTCTTTAAACCAGGCTCAGGTCAACATTGCTCACCCTTGACCATTCAGTTACTGTAACGACTTCATCTGGGATCCGAAGCTTCTAGGACGGAGAAAGAAAAAGCCTTCCTTTCCCCAGCAGCGTTGTACATGTTGGCTTCTGCTGTAGAGAAACTTTATGCAGTAGAAGATGCAAGGCAATATAATATTTTTGGGGCTGTCGGATTTTTAAGGATGCAGTCTCAACTTTTTTTTTTTTTTTCTTTTTGCAGGTCCGTTAGGATAATTAGGGTCAAAGCAACATGGAATAAGATGAAGGTAATTTGATTCTCGGAAATAAGATGAAGGGAATTTGATTCTCGGAAATAATTGAAGGGCAGAGGCATAGGGTCAGAGAGATTAGTTTTCTCTGAATAACACCAGAGATTCTGGTACATTGTGTCAATTAACAAGGCCATGAACTACCTGCGTTCAGCAATTGCTCACGACCAACCTTGGAACCTTTCTAGATATTTAAAAGAGCGCAACAGTTAATTTCTTGCTGTGTAGGAAATGAGAAAAGTAACCGTCTCGGCCATGACTTCAGCACCAGAGTGTTCTACGGCTTAGAAAATCCTGTCTGCCTTCCAGTCCGGTGTGTGTGTTCATTTTTGGTTGTATCTCTTGCCAGTCATTGGACAGAATAAACACTCCACAATGCCACTTCACTCCACCCCCATGCCAGAAAGAAAATCACCCAGCACAGTCAGCTCATTCCCCTGGCAGCAAAAACCTTTATTACTGGTGAAGGTGGAAGAACAGTGACAGAGAATTTGTTGAATTTGATGTGATGCACAGTCTGTCTAAAACTCTTAGAACTCTTGAATTTAGCAGGTTTTTAATACATCACTCATGCTAGACTGTATAAGCCAGATAGATAGATAGATACTTTACTCATCCCTTTGGGAAATTTACATAACCGTTGAGACCATTCGCTCTGCACATGAAGCACTTTGGCTGAGACCAGAGCCTTGATATAGTGTTTATATCATTGTATTTATCATGTGTCCTATTTGTCAGATTTTCTGAGCAGACCAGAATAAAACCTTTAGAACAAGTTCAGAACGCAGGCTGGATGGAAAATCCAACGTGACCGCGTGTACCGTGGAGCCGGCCTGGTGTTTTCGTCTTAACAGCTGTCGAAATGCCTCGGAGAGCCGCAGCAAAGCCTCCGTCCTCTTTACACTACAACTCATTAGATCTTTGGCTCCAGTGGAAGCTCATGGGAACGTCGCACGGCCTCGAGGCTTTTTTTTTTCCCCTCAAGTTTCAAGTCAACGTTCATTCTGTTTTAAAATAAAAGATTGTATATACTTTTGTATTATCCAGGAGCAACAATACAAGACCACATGACTACATAAATGAAAGGATCTAATGGTTAAACACATTTATGCTTAATAAAGCTTTCTCCACATGGTTTTTCACTGAAAGCCTCCAGAAATAAAAACCGTGAGCTTGTTCGTCAGATTGTTGGCAGGAACAATCGAGTTTTTACACCAGCTGCGAGTCAAAATGTTGTGGAATCGCTTTGCCATATTTTGCCCATATTTCAAGCGATTCACGCTCTCATCAATCACAACAAAAAAAAATAAAGCTCAAGATTGCACTTTGCGTGCGCTTGATTGCTACCCTGCTGCTTCCAGCTGCTTTGAAAAGCTACACTGATTAGCATAGGATTGTGTTGCGAGTGCCACAATTATCGCCTCGGGTTTTTCGAGTGAGCTTTACTGTCCTGGAAGTTAACTGCTTGCTGTCACACTGACAGCTCTACAGGCTAATTAAGCAGAGACTTCCCTGTTTCAGCTTTTTGTAATAGTTCTCGTTTATTTTCTGCTTAGTATTAGTCACCATGATACGTTAAATACCGAAAAACAAAACAAATTTTGTTGCTATACTATTGAAGTCCTAATATCAGTTGCCATGGTAACAGGTGGTAGAACTAGCATTCTAAATTAAATTTCTTGCCGATAAATTGAGACATTCTGGAGGGAGATTTGATGTATAAAATTCACCAGTGTATATCATCTCCTCATGGCACCATGGGATATATTGGGCAGCAGGTGAATATTTTGTCCTCAAAGTTGATGTTAGAAGCAGGAAAAATGGGTAAGTGTAAGGATTTGTGCGAGTTTGACGAAGGGACAAATTGTGATGGCTAGACCACTGGATCAGAGCATCTCCAAAACTGCAGCTTTTGTGGGTGTTCCTGCAGTGGTCAGTATCTATCAAAAGTTTTCCAAGGAAGGAACAGTGGTGAATCTGCGACAGGATCATGGACAGCCAAAGCTCATTGATGCACGTGGGGAGCGAAGGCTGGCCCGTGTGATCCGATCCAACAGACGAGCTACTGTTGCTCAAATTGCTGAAGTTAATGCTGGTTCTGATAGAAGGGTATCAGAAAACATAGTGCATGATGGGTCAGTGCAAAAAGGGTACATACACAATTTTAGGCCGGTCATAATGTTATGCCTGGTTGGTGTATTACCTAAGGACAGGCTTTAATGACTCGGCCTAAAAATGGGTTGGGTTTGCCACGGGATCTTCTTTTAATTCCTATACAGCAGAATTCTTTATTGAAGATTCTTCCAAATGCTATAAATGACAAAATCCACAACTATCACAAAAGAATAAAATCCTGGAGGGACTGGATGAAGGGTTACTGAGACACAAAGACAGTTTATATCAGTGAGAAAAGTTCATGACCCTGTAATTCTGCTTTATAAACACACTCGAAGATCCATTGGCTTAAATCAGGAAGTATGACGTCAGTCATTAGAACATGCCACGAACTTGCAGGTAATCGTGAGGTTTTTATTCAATATATTATTATTAACAGTGTGAAACAGAGCATGTTTAATGCACAAGTAAGAAAAATGAGCAGTACTGTACAAGGCTGCCGTGATTGGCTCTCTTCCACAGTGCAAGCTTTTCGGCCGCTCTCGCCGTGCTGAGGAGGTGTTCGCGTCTATCACAACATGAAACCCGATGTTTATTTGTATGTATAAAAATAATACTGACGAATTGTCTTTATTCATAACGAAGCAAAGCTGGAGCGGTTTGCCAAGCACACGTTCACGTCGAGTAACCATGAATCCAGAGCGTATCCCAGGAACTCTGGTGGGAATGGGACGCTGGTCCATCACCTAGAGGAGATTTATCTTTAAGCCATGTTTTTGGGATTTACACACTGTGTACAGCGCTTTGCATACGTAATCACCCCCTATCCTGTGGAATTTCTTCACCTTGGAATGGATGTTAAGACTTAATTAGGACAATCAATACCCAATGGGAATTGATGCATTTTGATTAAAACAAATAAGCATTCTGTTTGCATAAGTATTCACCCCCCCCCCCCCCATGTTGCTGTGAAATATCAGTTTTGGAACCTCGTCATAATTCATATAATTAGTGTCACATCATCTGAGAATAAAACTAAACAGCATCATAAAGACTGTCACTGAGATGTCAAGTGTTGGCCCAAGAGAATGGTTTTACTGTACAACCTCTGATCCCTCATTTCCTAACAATTGGCCGCAGTCACATGGCAATAAAAGATCAATTTCAATTCAGTTTTATTGCCGCAATGAGAAATTGATCTTATAAATAGAGAGGGGAGAAAAATCATTGGGGCAGCCTTACAAGTGATATGTTAAATAAATTTTTTTATGCCTCAAATATATATGGCTAATAGCTAGGAATAAGCAGAGTGGCCCAGCTGAGCTCTCTGCTATCCCTCACTGATTCTCTTAGGAAAGAAAATCCCATTTTCAGACTCGTCCAGATTAATATATTGACTTTTCCCTCCAAGAATTACTAAACCCCCCAACCCCACCCCAAATGAAGAACTGATGTAGCCCCTCCCATAAAGGTGAGCTATTGCTCATTTTGAAGTGGGAGTTGTGTAGAGACCACCGTTATTTTTAAGACAGCGCTTTCTAAGGGTTGGAATGTTTTCCAAGATTTAAGGAATGAATTAATTGCTCAGCACAGGGTGGCCGTTTCCTCTCCAGCCTCTTTTGAAGCCACGAAGTGATGCATTCTGATGAAAAGTGGAGGGTATGCGCCTCTGACCGACACTGGACACTCCTTTTTGTGCATGCTAAATATAGAGCATCTACACACACACAAAAACTTACGCATTTTATAATGAGTTTCCATCATCTGTGTGTTATAGCAACAATAATATTTTAAAACAAACGCAATAAATATAAGCTTTTATGAACAATCCCCAGAGCTGCTGGTGCTCAGCTGTGCTCAGCCACTCGCCCGGATGTCTTTTGTTATTTACAGCCTTCTGCATAAACTCTAGAGACTCTAGAGAAATTCCAAATGATCAGCAGTTTCTGAAAAAGCTCAAACAAGCCCCACCAACCAACCATCGACAGGAAGCGGACTTTTCCTGGCAGCTTTTCTACTGCTGTCCTTTTTCTGACTGAAGATGTTAATCACAAGAGCAGCACATGTCGTTCCACGATGAATAAATAATATTCCGTTATTAGCACGCTGCGCCGTCAGCCGAAGTAGCCGACGCGTTCTGCTTTCTATTGACATATTGTTAGGCATAAAAACTTAATGAGTCGTCAATACCGAGCGCTGACGCGGTTATTTTGTGTACATTATGCGTATATTTTGACAGGTCTGTAACTACGCACCTACTGACAACTCTGGATTTATCGGCTCCCTTTAAGAGAAGAGAAGAGGATAATCATTATACACACTAATTCAAATTTTTCCACTCCAGCAGTTTGTCTAATAAAAAAAAATACTGTTCTTAAGCTCTTTCTGAGAATGAAGTCCAAAACTGATGATGACGGATAATTGATGCTTTGGGGCAGTGGTTCAAAAGCTCTAGTGAAGATTGATGGCATTATTAGGTCTGCTAAGATGTCACTAGGATGCCTTGGGCTCCCAAACGACACCACAAAAGAGTGTTTGCTCCGTCGTCCGGTGGTCATGAGGTGTAATCCTGAGCGATGCGGTAGGACTCCGTGGCCAGGAGCGAAGAGAGCAAAATTGGCCGTGGTATACTCTCGCTCCGCTGTCCATCACTGTGACACTTAGCTGACTGTGAGCTCATGAATGTGGAAGAGGGCAGATTGCGTTTTCTGTTCTGTTGTCTGGCTTCATAATAGGGGGGGATATGTGGTGTGTCGACAAAACATGATTTCATTTCCTTCATTTAAGCAAGTTTCTAGTTATTAGATAGAATGATGTCGAGTGAGCGCCAACAGTTCACATGAAACGTCAATCCGTTGCACTGTGTAATCTCACGAGGGTGTTGGCGCTGATTGGAACAGTAGTATTAAATTTGCTGGCATATTGCGGCTCTTAAGGTCGCCACTATGAATTCATGTGCTCCCCAACAAAGGAAATGTTTTCTTTAATGGTAGAAAACCACACACTTAAGATCGGATCATCGTAGATAAAGCTCAACAAATGGACTCTTGGAGACAGCCCCATCGATTTGCTGTCTTGTAAATCTCTGTGTTGTGGGCATATCACACAGGAGCTGCTGCGGTGGGGTGGGGAGGTGGTGTGGGGGGTGAGATGCCCTGCAAAACATCTCTGCCTGTGGAAAAAAAATCAATCTGTGCACGTTGTTGGAGGTTCTGGATTGAGTTGATTTTACAAGGGGATATATTGGACATATCATACTTGTATCAGTTTTGTTTATCAGATTATCAGACAGACACTCACTCACTCACTCATGGACATGCTTATGGTGATCGTTTTTTCTTTACCTGATGGGGAAATCAGCTCAATCAGTTTTATAGATTTATACGATACACTGATCTGGCATAACATTATGACCACCTGCTTAATATTGTGTTTGTCCCACTTTTGCTTCTGTCAGAACCAGCATTAACTACTTCAGCAATTTCAGCAACAGTCTTTTGGATTGGATCACACGGGCCAGCCTTCGCTCCCCACCCTAGGCAGTCATCCAAAGCTTGTGTCCTGACTGGTAGTTAATACCAATCCGAGTATGACCTGGTATCCTGCCTGGTAGTCAGTACCAATCCCAGTGAACTGGTAGTCAGTACCAATCCCAGTGAACTGGTGTCCTGCCTGGTAGTCAATACCAATCTGAGTATGAACTGCCTGGTAGTCAGTACCAATCCCAGTGAAATTACTTTTTTATTTATTCAGTATCAAACCATTTAGCAGCCATGTGATTAAAAGCTTTGTGAATAATAATAATTACAAATTGAACATCTGATGTCCAGAGTCACAGTTTCAGTACTGTATGTGAAGATCCAATATTCTTTGTATACTCCAGTTATCCCAGTTTCCTCCTAAAACATACAGGTGGATTAGCAATATCCAAAAAAAATGCTCCAGGTTGTTTAGTTGCCAAGAGTTAAAAATGGTAACACTGGGCGTACCAAAAGGCAAGACATTTTTGTCAGTTTTGTATCTTTTCTCATACTGCTGTAAACATTGACCTTCAACAACAACGTTTTCTTTTTCCCCGCCTTGAGTAAAGCTACAGGGATTGAAAAGGCCCTACACAGACAAACAGCCACGGCATCATAACAAAGCGCAAAGAATGAAATGAATCAAGCACGAAGTCAGAGAGTTTTCAGCAAAGTTAAACCCCTGGCAGTAAATCTTAACCCTCAGCAGCAGAAACTTCGGCCCACGGCATCAGAGGAGAAAACTCCCACGCCTCATTGTTTAACAGTGCAGGGCACCTGGGTCTCAGCTGTTTTCCTGTTTACGGCATTTTACAGTGTGAGTCAGTGGTTTGGTCTCACACTAGTAAGTAGCACTGTTTGAAATAAATCCTCCCTTGTGTCAGGGGAGAAGGTGCCAAGGTGATGGTCTTTATTATGTCCTTTCTACTGCTACTATGTGTAGTTTAATCATTATAATTAAACAATATATTCACCACAGATTTTCAGATTTTTTTTCTGTTAGGGAAATCACATAAACAAAGGATCTTTTTTTATACACTATATTGCTAAAAGTTTTAGAACATCTGTCCTTACATGCACATGAATTTAATATGGAGTTGGCCTGCCGTTCACAGCTTCAACTCTTCTGGGAAGGCTTTCCACAAGGTTTAGGAGTGTTCACGGGAATTTTTGACCATTCCTCTAGAAGCGCATTTGTGAAGTCAGGCACTGATGTTGGACGAGAAGGCTCTCTGCTCTAATTCATCCCAAAGGTGTTCTATCAGGTTGAGGTCAGGACTCTGTGAAGTTCCTCCACACCAAACTCACTCATCCATGTCTTTATGGACCTTGCTTTGTCCACTGGTGTACAGTCATGTTGGAACAGGAAGGGGTCATCCCCAAACTGTTCCCACAAAGTTGGGAGCATGAAATTGTCCAAAATGTCTTGGTATGCTGAAGCATTGAGTTCCTTTCACTGGAACTAAGGGGCCGAGTCCAACCCCTGAATGCAATGATCTAGAGGGGTGTTCCAAAACTTTTGGCAATATAGTGTTAACCCTCTGTGCTCCAGTGGTGCTTTATCATAGCTCCCCCTACACTCTGACCCCAACTTCCTTATCTGGGATATGCGAAGAAAAGAATTCCACTGTGTTTTGTGTGGCAATAATAAAGGCTTGAATTGGAGGTCCTATGGCCATTTGACATTCATGCTGCCGATACAGCTGCACAGTCCAGGAGATGCAAGAATAATTCAAATACTTTTTTAGAAGACTTTCAACCTCGAGAGACTTATGGACCTCCGTGGGTTAGGATCATGGTTCTGTTTGAACCTCTTTTTTTTTTTTTTTGGATAACCGTGAAGTGAGTACTACTTGTCCTAGTTTGCAGCCTGCCAGGTCTTTGCTCTCCTCCTCCTCCTCCTCCTCCTCTTCTGTATCTGGCCTATTAACAGCGGCAGAAGCAGAGCTCGAGCAGCCCTCGCTGGGACTCTGCTCCTAGGCACAATGGACAGCCCATGCATTTAGATGAGTGTTAATTCTGCCGAGGCAGAAAAAAATGAGGTCCACCCCACTGCACCATGACCCTGCAGGAGGGCTTTCCACAGCACCACTTGTGTCATTGGGCATCTTTTTAAATCTCTCATCTTTTAGGCCTGTATGATGGGAATAGGTTGAATTTTGAATAAGGAGAAGTGGGAATAAACAAGAAGCATCCAGCTGCTCATCCTGTCATATCGCCGTTCCTGCTGGTTCTTGGCTTCTTTTTTTTTTTTTCTTTTCTCCTTATTCTCTCTCAGCTTAGAAGAATGAGGCATGCAGTAGTGTTCTCTAGGGAGAAATAATTCGTGTTCTTTCTATATTGCTTTTGCTCTTTGTCATATCACTCACACTCCTCCAGAGATGGTGGCTTGTGAGTGAGTGACTTAGCAGTAAGACTGCAGTGATGTACGCCGTTACTGCCACTCATCCCTCGGCCTCAGCACGTTTCCATAGTGAACCGAAGAGGCAGCCAGTTCCACTGTCTTGTTATCATGCTTCATCTCTTAAAGAGCAACCAGGCAACAAAAAATGACAAAATAGCTTCATGTTTTGAACAATTTGCGAACAAACTTGCAACAAAACCTTATTAAGTAGTGGTATAGTTGACAGTTTCGGTACAGAGGCAGTTATAATGGGATGTAGTTGCGAGTTCGAATCCCAGGTCCACCAAGCTGCCAATGCTGGGCCCCTGAACCAGGCCCTCAGTTGTATAAAATGAGATGAAAATGTTTTGTTTGGTCTGTTTGGTTTCAGTAAGGTTACTATAACTCAAGTAACCACTCTTACAACTCTGGTGAGCAGGTGATCACACACCTTTCAAAATCTTGAGGATGGACTACAAAAACAGAAGACTACATTAGCTTCTAGAAGCTTCTCTACAACTCAGACCCCTGTTCTTGGCTGTTATATATGTAGGCTGTTGTAGTCCATCAGCCCAAGGTTTAAAATATTATTCATTCTGAAATGCATCCACATACCTCCTTCCTCCCTCCTCCATCAAATCATACGAAAGCCACCAACCGAAAAGGGTTAAGGGCTTTACACATGCTTAATCTGGAACCAGCCAGCCAATTTCATCTTTTTTTTTTTTTTTAAAGGATGCTTATGCTGCATCACAGCATGCTGTGAAACCCTCAAGTGCTATTTGGACTTACTTCCACATACACAAGCTCAAGGACGCACAGGATTGGCTAGTGCCACGGTGTCCTTTTTCTTTTTTCTTTCATGGACTCCCACAATTTGGCACCATGGTCAAAGCCACAGACGTGACATTTTTCTCCATTCTCCTGTTTGAACATCAGCTGATCTGGATGCAATTGTATGCAGCACGCAGCTGCCGAATGATTGATTAACAGCCTGAATAAGCAGATGTAGATGTGTTCCTTTGGAAATAGGCAGTGAGTTTTTATTCACAGCAGTGTACATATGGGAATTACAATCCAGCGTTGATTACTAAAACTGGCCAAAGCTTCCAATTCCTCGAGGATCAACGAAGCCTCTCTACCTCGTCTATCTCCTTCCGTCTTCCATTTTCGGAGAGACAGAAAGCTATCCATCCTCTTTGGCTCTCGGCCTCATTTGCTGTTTGTCTTCTCTCTGTCTCTCTCTCTCTCCTTATTATTTCCCCCTGTATCGCACCATTAGTCGTCCTGAAGCACAGTCTTATTGCACAACATCCCAAAGGAGGGGTCCGGATTTGAAAGCAATGACGTTTCACCCAAAGATTTATTATCTCAGAATAATACTTCCCTGGGTTTTCCTTGTTCTAATTCTCCTCTTAGTTTGCTTCTTTTGCTCTGGCATTGTTTTTTTTAGTCACCTTACTCCTGGGATAATTTCTTTTCATCTTGATTAAAGTTATACACACACACCTTTTTTTTTTTTTTTTCCTCTCTAGTTTCTAGTAACTGGATCATTCAGTACATTTATCACTCTTGCCTAAAGAAAGCTGTCAGCTAAATGAGTGGGCCGAGTACCAACCTAAACCAAATGTGCTGAAGGAAGATTTTTTTTCGCACCATTGATGAATCAGCAGGGGCTTGTTCAATATTGCATGTTACATAAGTTATGAGAAAGGGATGAGGAGGTTCAGTTCAGGAGCAAGCACTTAAACTTCTTCATAAACGTCATCAGTGACGTGATGGGCCTAAGCAGAAGAGAGAACTTCCTGTGAGCGAATATAATGAAAAAAAGAAATATTGTAGCAGCGAGGCTGGAGTCAAAGCCAAGAGTCTTCCCCAAGAGGGAGAAGAGAAAAGAGAATGACACTCTGAGTGTGAGGCTTTGAAAAAATATTTCCTGAATTTGTCAAACCTTCAGGCCGTCTGGTATATTGTTTCATCGTAAAACTAAATCCTACACTGCTGCCTAACTAAATCTATTTTTAACAATCTCAGAAGTGTGAACGGATAAAATAAGAGTTTAATAAGAGATTTCCTCAATTTTAGTTTTTTTTTTTTCAGGAGGAACTCTCTAATGTGTCTTAACAGCTCACAATCCATTCAAGGTTCCTGTTTTAGTTGCGCTAGATCAAGTTAACTGGATGAGAAGGAGTAGTGGTAGGATGAGGATGATGATGGTGGTGCCACAGCCTTGCATGGCTAGGAGAATTTCAGAACACCGCAGAACAATAGGCAGTATCTTGAGAAGCAAATCTTTTTCATGTCCTTTCATAAAAAGTGAAATCTAAAAGTGCTTTTTACATAACAATATGTTCTGCATTATCTATCTATCCATCCATCCATCTATCCACCCAACCATCCATCCGTATGTCCACTGATACATCCACCCATACATCTAGCCATCCATATATCTACCCATGTACCCTCCTTACCATCCATCCATCCACCCATTCATGCATCCACCCATACATCCATTCACCAATCTATCTATCCAACCCATCCATCCACTCATATCCACCCATTCACCAATATATCCACCGATACATCCATCCATCCATCCACCCAACCAACATCCACCCATCCATCCATCCATCTACTTATCCTCCTGGTTTACAGGGATCCTGGGTCCTATCCCCTGGAGACTCAGGTCCTGTTCTGCATCTGCATTATAACTAACAAAAGGTGTGCAGCAGAAAAGCATTCAATGGTGTTATCTGAAGCTTGTGTTTGAATCCTGATGATGACCTGGAGTCTCTGGGAAGGATGGTCTTACTCTTCACTGGTTGATCAATTTTAGCCATTCAAGGTAGAAGATACTTGATAGAAAATGGCCAAATTGGAAGATAATGCCAGATCCAGAATGTGTGTAAGATCTCCATAGGATGATGTCATGCTGATACATCGGTCCACATTTACCCTACTCAAGTTGACAAATTATATATAGACTATTTAATACAAGATTTTTGTTGTTTTTCTCTACACACTGGTGTCAACCTTGAACATTTTGGTCTTGTTTTTCCTGCTTCTTCCTAAAGTAATTAAACACAAGGATGAACATTATCTTTTCGTTTTGTCACCTTCGATCGAGCCGTGCCATCAAATTAAATCCGTCCCTGTGCACGGCACGCCTTCACCTCCTTGCCAGTTTTATGAATCCGCTTTTATACCATCCTCCTCAGCAGCGATGCTGAAGGTCCCTATAAAGTGCTTTTCCTCCACATTCAGATTCTTTACAGCGGGAACAAATAGGAGCAGTTAAATATTAGCACTGAGCAAGCAGATGCTTTTCAAATCCACGTCTTGAAGTCAAATTTCTCCCAAAATTAATGTATGGTTTCTGAATTCTCCTCAGACTTGAAGGAGTGATCTGATTGTGGGAAAAGAAAAAACATCCTCAGCAGTAGGTTCTGATGTGCCTTTTAGTTTTTATGGCTGAATGTATTTCTTCGTGGTAGTCCCTCATGTATTGTCTTTCTTCCTGAGGGCAGAGGCAGCAAGTAAACAACAATCTGCTGGGATACATTCAAAAGACTCCCTGCTTTCTCATGGTTCATTTTCAAAGATTTGTTCTACTAGGAGAGAAACAAGAGCGAACTTGTTGAGCGACCAGCTGCAGAAGTTAGTTTCTTAAATGGTGCTCTTTGAATCTGGCGAGTATCTTTAATTTTTGAAAAGATAAAGATCTAGAAGTAGTAATTCCAAACATTTGGGAGGTAAGAAAGTTAAGGTTCTTGTTAGTTTGATACCACGTCTCATTTTTTATGAACACCCTAAAGGTTCTTCTGTAATCCAATACTTTTCAGTAGAAACATCTCAGCACATTTTAGCCATCATTTCATCTATATTTCTGTCTCATGCTATATCTGAAGTCATCAAATGACATTTTAGCATCAGAAACATATCAAACATAGCAGCAAGCCTCGGAATCCACACGTCTGACATCCACTCTTGCTTATGGTATACCTAAAGCTTTTTGCAGTATCTAGATTTTGGAGGATTTAAACAATTAAAAAAGAAAATGTGAACATTTTCAACTAATGTTAATATTCATCACTTGACCTTGCTTGATAACCAGTCATTCCCCATTTGGGAATACTTTTGCTGATCACTAAATTCCCCCTTGTGGTGTTTTCCAGGAAGTGCCTGAGGGACAGCAGCCACAGCAGGTAGACTGGGTCAGGTATGAGAACTCCTTTTACCTCTTTTGGATTCTAGAGCAGCTCATTCAAGCCAGGTCGTTTAGCACAGGGAGCGAGCACCACCAGCACCAAGTTTCCCAGTTGGAAAAACATGTCCTCCCTCTATCGGATGAGTTTCCCCTGTTTGCTCTTTACATGTGGAGAATCATGGGACTTCTTAAGCCTGCTTCCACCCCCGGGACCTGAGCTTCAAAGTATTTCCTCCTGACTCCCGTCTTCATGTCCCTCAGGAAAGCTGATGTTATATTCAGAATATTTTAGGCACTGTGCAGTTAGTGGTGGAGTCCTAAGATGTGTTGTTCATGACAAATAAAGCAAGTGAACTGTTCTTCTGAATAATTTTGTCTTCATAGTTGAGCTAGTCTGTATAAGTAGAATGCATTTGCAGGAAAGGTAAGTGTTGAACTAAAATAAGGGGAATTATTATTTATTTTATTTTATTTTTAATGATTTTGGGGTTTTAGCTGCCACTCAACTAAACACACACTTAGAGAACCGGCCATAAATGGAACATCTTTTCACTTTTTACAATTGTTTAAATTCCACATAATGTGTGTTTCTGGGTTATTGCACGGTTGGTAGAACTTCCTTACTGATTGGATAGTCAGCTGGAAGTGTTCTTAATGGCTTCTCAATTCAAGGCTGGACATTAAAACAGGGTCAGCATTTGAGTTATTTTAATTTGAGCTTGTGTTTTCAGAACTGTGTATGAAAGCTGGAGAAATTTGTCAAAGCTAGAAAATTTGTCTCTATCTATCTATCTATCTATCTATCTATCTATCTATCTATCTATCTATCTATCTATCTATCTATCTATCTATCTATCTATCTACATACTTACCTATGGTCTCTGCCTGACTCTAGTTTAAAAAAAAAAAAAAAAGGAATTTATATGCATGTCCTAAATTGAAGTTTGTGACTTCAAACAATTTAGTCAGAGACAGACAGCGGTGGGGGGGTGGGTAGGTGGGTTGGATGGGTAGGTTGGGTAGGTAGGTCTATAGTTGGATAGGTAGGTGGGTTGGTTGAGTATAGGTGGGTAGGTAGGTGGGTTGGATGGGTAGGTAGGTCTATAGGTGGATAGGTAGGTGGGTTGGTTGAGTATAGGTGGGTAGGTAGGTGGGTTGGATGGGTAGGTAGGTATGTGGGTTGGATGGGTGGGTGGTTACTTAGGTAGGTGGGTTGATGGGTTCGTTGGTGGGTAGGTGGGTGTATAGGAAGGTAGGTGCGTTGGATGGGTAGGTAGGTCTATAGGTGGATAGGTTGGTGGGTTGGATGGGTAGGTAGGTCTATAGGTGGATAGGTAGGTGGGTTGGTTGAGTATAGGTGGGTAGGTAGGTGGGTTGGATGGGTAGGTAGGTCTATAGGTGGATAGGTAGGTGGGTTGGTTGAGTATAGGTGGGTAGGTAGGTGGGTTGGATGGGTAGGTAGGTCTATAGGTGGATAGGTAGGTGGGTTGGATGGGTAGGTAGGTATGTGGGTTGGATGGGTGGGTGGTTACTTAGGTAGGTGGGTTGATGGGTTCGTTGGTGGGTAGGTGGGTGTATAGGAAGGTAGGTGCGTTGGATGGGTAGGTAGGTCTATAGGTGGATAGGTTGGTTGGATGGATAGGTAGGTAGGTCTATAGGTGGGTAGGTAGGTGGGTTGGATGGGTGGGTGGTTACTTAGGTAGGTAGGCGTGTAGGTAGGTGGGTTGATGGGTTCGTAGGTAGGTGGGTGTATAGGAAGGTAGGCAGATGGGTAGGTAGGTTTATAGGTGGGTAGGAAGGTGGGTGGATGGGTAGGTAGGTATGTGGGTGGCTGAGTTGGATGATTTGCAGTTGTGTTATCAGGTTGTACAGCTCTAAAAGCATTTTGTGAATATGGAAATAAAACAAACACAAATTTCTCCAGCATTCATATGTGGTTTTGAAAACACAAGCTCAAATTAAAATGACCCAAATGCTGACCCTGTTTTAATGTCCAGCCTTGAATTGAGAAGCCATTAAGAACACTTCCAGCTGACTATGCAATTAGTAAGGAAGTTCTACCAACCGTGCAATAACCCAGAAACACACATTATGTGGAATTTAATCAATTGTGTAAAGTTTCAAAGTGATCTCTAAAAATCTCAGAGACAGTCATACATAGTCGAAGACGCTATTGGCTAGTTAACATTGGACCAAACCCTGGTACTGCGAGACAAGACGAAGCAAGAATATTTAATGGGAGCTGTATGGTTTCTACTGTTTGGCAAACAAGAAAATCCAGACACATTTTATAGCTAACTGCTGCGTTGTCTCCAAAATCAAATTCTGGTCATCACTTTATAGTCTACAAAATGTATAAAAGTAGTCTGTTGGGATCTGATGGGTGAAATTAAAACTGGTTAACTACATGCAAAATTTAAAAAATAATTTTTTGTATTTCTTATCCACAGGCAGATTTATGATATTATGATATTCTACTGTAATAATACATATATAATAAATCAGCTAAAGACAGTTTATTATTAGGTGCAGTATAATATCATCATAAATAGGATACTGGACACACGTTAATTTTGTTGCAACCGGTGAAATAGTCTACATTCAGCTAATTGTGTATAGAAATGCATTGCTATTAAATATCAGTTGAAGGATTTCTGCTGCTAGCATGAAGACATCCTGTCCACTGATATCCAATACGTTAAGGTTTTTAATAGTTTTTTCTCAAGGACTTTCTCTGAAAAAGACCTGTTTAGCAATGTTCATGTGCTGAAGCGTAGTCCTACCAGTAATCTTGTGCTAGAAGCATCAAATCAGTATCTAATCAGTAGCTTTTATTTGTCCCTTGTTGCCACCCAACAGCAATTAGGAGGATAGTGTTAAGATTCATCTTAAATCTCCACATTAATCCTAAATGCTTCCCTCGAGCATGGCTCTGATCCTTCCCTGATTAACAAGGTAGACTTTTACCTTCATCTCCGGCCTCCGTTCCTCCTTTCACCGTCTTTTAGAAAAGATGTCCGCTTATATTAAATTCTCAGCTAACCTTTAATCAGGGCTTATGATGTTCCGGTGCTGTCGGCTCTGATGGTATTACTGAACGTTTCACTGAGCATTGTTTTCTGTAGTTGACTGATTTCTTAACTTTTTTTCTTTTCCTGATAGCTGACTACGCAGTCTGTTTACAAGACTCCTGACAGGAACGTTTAAATTCATGCATAAATCTGTCTCATAATCTGTCTTTAAAGGTGTTCTTCAAAGTGAATTTCTAGACAGGGTGGAAATTACAATGAGTCACTGTAAATATAAAATCATATCATTCTGTTTATATTTAAAGAAAAAAGAACTGATTTGAAGTAAGAGAAAGTCTTCAGCTGCAGCAATGTCTGAGACAGTGAAGTCACATGCATCCCTACCCTAAATCATCAGGTATCTTTAGTATAAATGCTTCAAAGGATACAGCTTGATAATGATAAGCATAATTTAGCATATAAATTTCATAGATCAACATCTAATCTTCGCTAAACACGGTCTTTTTATAACCTTCTGAGGAGGCAAGCTACACAAATTTGAGAGAGGATCAGTTTTATAATTAACCCTCGTACTATAACTAAAATACATTTACACCATTAAAAATGATTTTAAAACCACTGCAACACAAAGACCCAAAGTCATACACATGCATTTCAGTTCAGTGCTGTATGGAAAGAAAGAAAACCGTATCTGACCATTGTCCATATAGTAATCCGAATGTCCTGTAGATTGATGTCTGTTGTGCTAGTTGCTGAGATGAAGAAATGGCGATGAATCAAAATCCAACTGAGATCCAATCACCATGTGCTGAAGTTTACGCCGATCTGGCTCTGTCCTCAATCTGCTCCGTTTTGGTCATTTGTAAAGCCTTATGTCTTTAGAGCAGACTAATTCAGACCATATCAGAACATAAAGCCAGCCAATGAAGAAAGATGGTACATTTAACTAGTGCTATTAAAAGTTCTGGACGATTACAATATACGGGTAATGTGTTAGCTAGTCGAAAGCTCACAGTGTTGCACTTGGTGGCTTTTTGTGTTAAATTCAAGTGCTGCTACAGCATCATAGATCATTCTCAGGATTATGTACAATAGCTAGATAACCAGCTACTGAAACCCTAACAGCATTTGGTTGGGTTAGCAAGCTAGATTCTTTATCCGACAAGATTATTACAATATGTTAACTTTAGTAAAACTTCACTTCAGTTGGTTAGTTGATATTGGACATTCCTATTGGACATGTATTACTATTAATCCAGACAATTTACTGACTCTTACTTCAGTCATTTTCTTGCGGCCTGCTTTAATTTTTACTCAAGATTTAATTACTACTCCACTACGATACCAGAATTTGTGTTTAAGTCTCTAAATTTGGTGCTTTTTCCATTGCTGTTCCCAGTATAGTCCAAATGATATATACAGAACAGGGATATAAAATAAAAAACTTGAGAGTTCTAATCTGTAGGAATAATTCACGCCTGCTGTTACAGAATAATAATCACCACAGAAGCAGCCCGACATAAAGCAAAGTTACTGCTACCCCCCCCCCCCCCGAATTGATTATTTGCCAATACCGGTACACCACCACCATAGCACTTTTCCACTGATTCATACATTGTCCTGTTTTTTTCCCCCCTCTCAGAAAAGGAATACTTCATAACCTCGCTGTGAAACTGCGGTGGTTCATATTTTCTCATTTGCAGTGGGCATGATTTCCACGAACCCATTTTGCGCCTTCTTTACTTCCTCCAGCTCCCCCAAGTTCACAAGCCCCTCATAAATAGCTCCATCAGTGACCCCATGATGCTGTCGCACTGCCATGCTGAGATATTTGCGCAAGCAATAACATCCCTGACGCCGAACTCATTTGATAGAGCATCATGAATTATGTTGCCGGAGCTGGACACGCTGCTCGCTCGACTCCATGTTGCCGGCCGATAACGATCGCCAGTGTATTGTCTCGACTCCCGCCTCTCCTCCTGCCATCTCTGCATCTCTCATATCCTGTCGCCAGCATCCTGGGGATGAACTACAAGACAGCAGGGATGAGTGGGGGTCGAGGGGGCTCTTGTGTGCTTAATATGTCAGAAAGATGTATGAACAGAACCGCTTGTGCTCATTCACATGTAGGCTCAGGAGTGGGAATATCAGCAGCACCAGTGTTAGGGACAAGCAGATTCAGTGTTGGAGCTCACCACTTGCTTTGCTAGAGGAAGGGAAATATCTCTTGACATTGGGCAACAACTGTATCCACATCAGGAACAGCTGCAGCTACCTAAAGAGTGTTCAAATGAATTCAAGTGTCCAGTCATTGTTCAGTTTTTGATTTTGGTGAGCCCATGTCCACTGTAGCCTCAGATTCCTCCTCTTGGCAGACAGGACTGTTTTTCTGCTGTTGTTTCCTCCTCAGATTCCTCTTCTTGGCAGACAGGAATGAATCCAAGTTGTGCTTTCTGAGATGCTTCTCTACTCCACACACTTGATTAAGTTACCCTTGACATCCTGTCAGCTCAAACAGCTCAACTTCCTGTCTGTCCTCTATTCCATCAACACAATGTTTCCAACTAAAGAACTGATGCTCACTGGTGTTTTTTTATTTTATTTATTTATTTTTTGCACCATTCTGCACTAGCGATAGTTTGGTAGATTCTGAGATACTCAATCCAACCATGCTGGAGATTTTTCCACGTTCGTGATATTTGATAGCTCTCATCCTGTATCAGTATGCTTTCACTGAATACCAATCCTTTTTTTCATAGAAACAAATGAAAACCCCCTCAAAAATGGGATCAGGCTGCTCATTATAATGATCACAAGGCACATCACATCCTCGATTAAAATCTGTTACTGAAGCTTGACGTGTTGTTTGGTTTTGTTTCCTTATCATCGGTCCAGGTAATAATAATAATCAAATCCATTGTAGGCTATGAAACAGAAAATCACAGCATCTTAGACCTTACTGATGGTACACTGCCAGATAATTGAATTTAAAGTAATGTCAGCAAACATTTCAGATATAGACACCTGCTTTCAAATATATATCACACTCCCACACACCAAGCACTTAGTCCTCACTTAGAAAAGGCATCAAAGATGCCCCCTCAGATTTTTTGACCTTGCCCCCACACAAGTGAAGGTTTTTGATTTAAAGGCAGCCGATTTCACAGCTTTCTCTCTCTCTCTCTCTCTCTCTCTCTCTCTCTCTCTCTCTCTCTCGCCATACTTTAAACATCAAAAGCTATTTCCAGCTCCAGGATTTTTATGGTGCTTGTAATGTCCTGCCCAAGGTTATAACCTTTAAAAGTAATAAGACACCATCAAAATGTCTTTCGGGTTAAAATGCAGGTGAAAATGCTGGAAATCAAAATAAACGCTTCCTTTGAAACGTATATAAAAATGTACAAATAAATAAAATAAATCCCTCACACCCCTCTCACCACGGTGCATCAAAAGCATATTAATCTCTGACTAGGTACTCCATCACAGTATGACGACTCCTTAATTACCGCAGAGCAATTTTCCGTGTGTGTGAAAACATTAAAAGCTCATTACACTTGATAACTCGTTACAATTAGACATGAGCTGCATTCACAAAACTGCGGCCTGACAGTAAATTGCAGGGTGAATTGATGAAGGAGAGACAGATGGAGGGAAGAGAGGGGAAATGACAACAGCGTGAATCTCTCTCTCTCTCTCTCTCTCTCCTTTTCCGAGGTGAATGTTGATCATCACTGGCAGAAACTCGAGCGTCCCAGCAGGAGATAGAACCCCAACGAGCTCGGCAGAGCAGCCTGGCCTTGACATTCTCGTTCTGATTAGTCGTATGTTAATCTTCAGAGTTTATGCTGCCTCTCGTAAGACCTCGCTTTAAAGTTTGCGCCACATCAGAATAGAATAGAAATAGACTTTATTTATCACATATACATTACAGCACAGTGAAATTCTTTCTTCGCATATCCCAGCATTGGAGGTTGGGATCCAAGTGCAGGGTCAGCCATGATACAGCG
This sequence comes from Hemibagrus wyckioides, assembly GCF_019097595.1. Classification (NCBI taxonomy): domain Eukaryota; kingdom Metazoa; phylum Chordata; class Actinopteri; order Siluriformes; family Bagridae; genus Hemibagrus; species Hemibagrus wyckioides. The sequence continues at coordinate 36,792,319 of NC_080715.1, read as the reverse complement.
CCTCTGGAGCAGAGAGGGTTAAGGGCCTTGCTCAAGGGCCCAACAGTGGCAACTTGGCGGTGCTGGGGCTTGAACCCCCGATCTTCCGATCAACGACCCATCACCTTAACCACTTGAGCCACCACCGCCAACCTTTTTTCAGCCTTTCCTGTGTGTGTGGTTGGCACAGGTGTGTTTGTGTGGTGGTTGGAGTGGGAGTGTGTGTAAGGTAGAACATCTTTTAACTCTATAAGATAAAGCTCAGAAGTGGTGGAGCAGGTCAGTGAGAGATGAGGGATTAATCAGGAGGAAGAGAGGACAACTGTTTTTTTCAGCATCATTAGTCTACACACTTATCTATCATAAGTTTTTCCAACGGAGAGCACAGTGAGCACCGTCAATGTAAAATGGAAGATGTTTGGAACCAATGGGAATGATTTCCTAGAGCTGTCTCTCTGGTCAGGCTCAAACACTGGCCTGTGGTCAGGGAGGTGACTGAGAACTCTAGTAAAGCTTTACAAGTCCAAGGTTCTCCTGGAAGGATAATAATCACAGAAATATTCTGTCTTTCAGGTTTTTATGATGGAGTGTCACTTTTTAACCGATATTCAAACATAAGAAAATGTATATTCCAGTATAATTTGCCCATACGAATATGTGCAGCTGAAGCAAATTAGATAGCTTCTAATTCTGTTCTGATCCAGCAGGGGGCGCCCTGAAAGTTTTAAATGTCTTCTCGATCCATCAGTAAATTAAGCTAATGATACGAAAATTCACCCCTAGAGCAGGAGGGTTAAAACCCCTTGATGCTGGGGTTTGAACCTCTAACCTTCTGATCATTAACCCAGAGCTTTAACCGATGACCTTTTAACAAGTTTTTCAGCTTATGCATTTTTCACACTTTTTTGGAACTAAACAGTTTTTTTATCTTGTTGTTTTTGTCTTGTTCAAGTGAACAAAATAATCCTCCTGATGACGGAAAACCTACAGACTGTGTTAAGGCATTCAACTATCGTATCAGTGATTTATTTTGTTTGTTAGAATTTTTTTTTAATAAATTAGTTTATTATTTGCATTGTATTGTGTTAAGACCCAGTGACTGAAGTGTTTCAGAGCTGCTGTTGAAGAAAATGAATCGACATCTTCCGACCAATCAGATTTAAGATTCAACAGCATTGTGGTATGAGACGTAAGATCACGTCTCGATTAGTGTCCAGGAGCATCAGAGACATTTCAACAGCCTCTACTGTATAACTACATGATCAAATCGTGACGTTCACCATGTCAGCTAGTGAGATTTCATCCATCTTGACTGTCTTTTTCACTCGCCACCATCCAAAAGGGATCGTCTTCACTGAGTTATACTCAATTACAGTGGAACCTCGGCAAAGGAATTGAATTCTATCTGGAGGAGAGTTCTTAAGGCGAAAATCTGTATTGCGAAACGAATTTTCCCATAAGAAATAATGTAAATGCAGATAATCCGTTCCAGCCAGCCAGGTATATAAGCAATATGAAAAATAGGAAGCGTATGTAATCTGTACGGCTGCTTACAAAGAACTGAGCCAAGCCAAGCATTCCATGTCAAGTGTTCTCACAGGAAGTCGTGCCACCAAGATTGGGCTAAAAATAGAACAGATCACCCACACTACCAATCTGTCAACAAAAAAAAAAATCACCTAGCTTTTGAACGAAGCCGAAAGCAACAGCTTTCGCTGACTGTTTCACTTGGCTTTTCACTGACTCAAACAAGTTTTGAATGGCTCCCGTGCCTACCTGCAACTTAGCCGGCGTTTGGTTCAGTTAGTTTGTGTGCCGAAAATGCTTTGTATGTTGATGCGGATTTCCAATTTTAAAGCCGAAAAAAGCGAGGGCATTCGTATGCCAAGGTTCCACTGTATACTGACAGGAAAGACTTCGTCACAGCGCTCACATAATATAATAACAGTAATGCGGCAATAATATATACCTTAACAGGTTTGCTTCTAACTTTTCCCAGAGCAGTTTGCCAGGGTTAAGTTCAGATAGCTGGGCAGGTCATTCCATTACAGACCTCACCGCCTCCTTCCTCTACAGATATCACCAGCACAGCTTACAGGCATGACAGGGATTCGAGGAAGCAAATGAAAATTGTTTTAGGGAAGAAAAATCTTTTGACGGGCAGTTTAGAGACATCACGTCTGCAGCATGGCAGCTTGGGCTGGGCGATCGTGATCATATAGACTTCTCTGAGACATTTTGACAAAAATTGCTTTCTGCTTGATAGTACAGTGGTTCTTTATATACATTCCTATATTTTTGACCAAAATTTGTACCTGGTCTACTGCTATGACTTGTCCATGTAGCTCAAACTCAAGGCTCACAGGTAAAATATTGTTTATTACATTAATAAAAGAGTTTAAGATCCCTCTTTCGTTCTGTACAGGTTTTCCACTAGATGTTGGATTTGTGGCTGTGGAGATTTGTGTTCATTTAGCTACAAGAGCATTAGTGAGATCAGACATTGTGTTTCAGTTCATCCCAAAGGTGTTCAGTGGGGTTGAGTCAGGGCTCAGTGCAGGACACTCAAACCTTAACACACCGTGTCTTCATAGAGCTCGCTTTGCTCACAGGACCAAACAAGTTCAAGCGAATGGCAATTTGTAACACTATACAGCATACAGACACATTCTATACACTGTGGTGGTTGTGAAAGAACCTCATATAGGTGTGATGGTCAGGGGTCCACTAACCGTCAGCAGTATAGCTGCATATGTTTCCAGATAGAGCCTATATAATGGGTTGCAAGACTAGTCATTTTTACAATTTTATTATTTTTTACTGACCAATCGTCAGGAGACAAAAGTAGTGCACTAGTCGACCAAAAAAAAAGATGAATGCAATTTGTATGAAATAAATAGCACATTTATATCAAAGTGAAAATTCTCCAATAAATTTAAAGGGGAAAAGAAGCTTTAACATTTAAAATAAATGCACATTGTTTAAGGTTTTTGTTCAGAAATACATTTTTCTATGCATTGTTCTATACATCAGTATAACACATTATAAATAAATAAAGTCTCTTAAAAGTAATTTTTAATTTTTTCCGGAAACCATGCGCAGGAGTGTCTGTGCTCAGTTTCTGAGCTAGTTACAGATACAAGCGCAGCATGAAGGTGACCTCGATAACTGAGAACCCACTCTAACTGTGTTGCATGTTCCGCATGCACGTTATTTACGAAGCAGCAGCGGGAGCCGTTCCCGTAGCGTTGATATGAAGTAACGATACGCATCCTGATTTAGTGTTGATTGAATGGTTGCTCGTTATTAGACAGGAATAAAATTTAGTGTGGGTATCAACATGGCACTGATAACACAGACAGTCTGTGAAGACCAGATGAGAAGGAACCTGATCAAAGTTTTGTGTGTAAGACAAAGTCAGATACTTAAAACATGTCTCTGAAACGTTTCCATTTTCTGCTTGAATTTTGTTGCCTGCTATATCACAAGGTGGAAAAAGACCTGAATTTGTCTATACAACCTCCTCCAACACGCATCAACAACGCGTTTTTTGCTCGGTTTAATTCCTCATAGGGCATGTAATAAATATTAAATGTTTTGAATAGAATAATGTGGTGAATGAGTAAAATCTTCCGAAAGATTAAGCTTGAAATGAATAGAAATTGTCTAGAAATAAACCTGATCATTTTGTCATAAATGACCACACTGAAGATGTTTCTACTTGACAGGATGTCAGTTTTTTCTGGTGGGTAAAGATTGGCAGGTCTGGTAATATAATATTATTAGCAGTAAACCTTACTGGATAATGCAGCTCCCTGTATCTTATCTCTTACATTCCCTCAACATCCTTTATTTTATCTCGCCTGAAGTTAATTAGACAAAGTCCTCCATCCATGAAGATATTCTCATATCAGAAAACATGAAATTACAGCTTTAACCGCTCTGAAGGTTATAAAAAAAAAGGCTGAAACTGGAGAATCCTTCCAAAAATGGCTATATAGAAGTTTTATTAAAGTATTTATTAAACAAGATTTCATTATTTAATGGTGATTAAATAAGTGGTGAAGGGTTCATCTTTAGTTGTTGCTGCAGATTAGCTGTTGATTTTCACAAAATCACTTGACCCCAAAGTCCTGGACAGTTCAGTTGGTTGGTTGCTCGGTTAGTTGGTTGCTCAGTTGATTGGTTGCTAGGGTGGTTGAGTGCTCAGTTGGTCCGTTGGTTGGTTGATTGCTCTGTTGGCTGCTCCAGTGGTTATTCAGTTGTCCGGTTGCTCGGTTGGATGGTTGGTTGCTGGGTTGGTTGGTTGCTCGGTTGATTAGTTTGGTTGGTTTTGCCCCCAAAGTTTTGAATGTAGTACTGGGATTTTGGAATTGAGATGGCTTCCAAGTGAAAAAGGCCATAACATGCAAATTGCTATGGAATATTCTAGATTTGAAAACACGGTTCTGATATGAATGAACAGTAAAGTGAGCATTCACTTGGACATTCCAAAGGAGCATGTGCAGACAGGTCCGAGCTGACATGAAGGATAAAGTAACTCAAATAACCACTCTTTACAACCATGCCGAACAGAAAAGCATCTCCGATCACACAACACATTGAAACGGTTTTAGGCTCTGCTCCTGTCATCCAAGAACAGCAATCTGACAATACAATGGTGATGTTTTTCCAGTCTTCAGACCAGGTACCTGACCAAATCTGAGAAATCTTGATATCCATTGTGACATGCAGGTGGTGGTGGTTGTGTAATGGTACAGCAAATATTTTCCTGGATGCTTGAATATGTGAGTTGTGTTAAGTTTATACATCCCTTTATGGCCATAATTTAACCGTATTCCATAATAATAATAATGATGATAAACACAGGTTCTATGAGCAGTCACCAGATCTAAATCTGATTGTTGTGAGAGTAAAACAGTGCCTGGTGAGGCGTGCATCACAGACCTCTCCTCCCTTCTTCCCATTACCACATACCTCATTACTAAATGAAACAGGAGCTCGGAAACGAGCAGACGAACTGATTGGTTTACGTGGTTTGAATAATAAGCGAGGGCGGTGACTCTGTTCATTTACAGGAGTAAATTAAAATGCACCGCAATATCCAATTAGCATCACTGGGAAAAGAACAGACAAGACTGCATTGTTGTGGTTTCACTTTAACAAAAGCCAGTGTTTTTTTTATCTACAAGGCTTTTATGCTCACGTCCAGACTGTTTGTCGTCTTATTCTCCAAACCGTTCAACGTACTGACAGCAGATCTTTCCTGCCACATCATGTGAAGTGCATTGCCTGAACCCGATTCTTCATCACTGCAGGGTCTTTCCTGTACTTTCTTCTTGAGCTTCATGCACTGACACCTTTCTGCTCTAAACCTCAAGCTGTTTACATATTGATTTTTTTGTTTCTTTGACAGAAATCTTTGTTCACCCATGCTATTTTGATATCATTAGCGGTGTAGATCACAGTTAATGAGATTAGACTGCAATGCCATGCAAGTGTTTCATTCCTCTAACTATTTTTTCCAGTTATTAAACAAGCCCTGACACTGTTTAAACACACCTTCGTTGTCATAAGCTGAATCTCAAACTCTCAGAAGGTTTACTAAAACTTTTTGGTAGGTTGAAAAGTTTGAAAAAATACTCAAACACTACATATGACATGAAAAACAGTTAGTTTTAATACTTTAAAACAGTTTAGAACAGTATCTGATTTGAGACTATACATTATTCGGTTTGGTCACATGGTTTGTTGGTATCACAGTACAGATCTGTAGCCTTAATTTCTGAGGACGAAGAGACACTACAAACAACCTAGCAACCTTAGCAAGCATGTGTGTACATGTAGATGAAGAAGCAAACATAATCACATTTTTTTTCAGTCAGCGAAAGCTGTTTCCAAAGAGTAAACCCACGATACCAACGTTTCCTTCGGCTTGCGTTCAAATGCTAGTTGATTTTTCAGGTGTTTTTTTTGTTGACAGATCGGTGGTGTGGGTGGTCTGTTCTATTTTTAGCCCAAGCTTGGTGACACGACTTTCTGTGAGGAGCCTTGACATGGAATGCATGGCTTGGGTCAGTTCTTTGTAAGCAGCCATGCAGTTTACATACGCCTCGTATTGGGAATATTGGTCATATTTTTGGGTGGTTGGAACATTATTTCTTATGGGAAAATTTGTTTCGCAATACACATTTTCACCTTAAGAACAAATTAAATTCGTATGCCAAGGTTCCACTCTACTTCTCTCCATAGTAGTAAGTAGTAAGTCATTAGTAGTTCTCTGTATAGTAAGCTTGAATAAGCCTTGTTTTTGGGTGTTTTTCCAATACTTTGAAATTGCACTTTGGTCCCTTACTTACACTGTGTGTCTGAAGATCCTAAGCCATCCAGGTACGGTTATCTGGAAGATGATTCATGTCAACTGGGTTTCTTTCTAGTTCGATCGAAACGCTCTTCACAGATCAAGACCTCTTCACAAGTCCGCCAGGAAAGCTACCCCTAAGGACCTCCCCCCTGTCCTATCTCACATTCTCTGATCGTTACCCCTAATACTTCAATACACTCTCCCCTTATTCTTCTTCTCTGGGCTCGTTACATCCTAACGACTCCTAACGCCTTCCTCCACTCTCACCTTCCCCTTGTTCCCTTAACGAGGCTTTCCAGGGAGGGGAGGATCCTTCACGCTGGAGGACACGAATTTGTGGAATCCTGTTAACTTCCCTCAGACTGAAAAAGCTGCTGGGATGAGTAGCGAAACGTTCCCGATTTAACTAGAAAGAAGTCCAGTTGACATGACTCAACTTCCAGATAAGCTAGTAATTAGCTTCAGTATTTCCAAAATGCTGCATTTTTCTCCAGCATAAGAAAGATTTTCCTCAAGAACAAGTGAAGAACAAAAATCAGTCTCTATTCCCCAGGTTCATCATTCAGCCTAGACATAGGTTTTTCTACCACTCGAAGTGGCACTTGTTAAAGCAGTTCACAACCTGCTTCTCTCATCAGATCTCAGACCCTTGTTCTTGGACTCGGATTGAACCCTGTTCGACTTTATCAGGTCACCTCATCAGTTGTGTGTTAACGGTGCCAGGACCTCAGTGACTGCTCGAGAGAAATAGGGAAGTCATCGTCTGACTTCAGCTCATTTTCCAAGTTTTAGGACTCTCCAATAAGACCGTTCACTCTCTCGTCCTCTTCCTCGTGATTTATCTGCTATAATTTGCGCTGGAAAATTGAGCTCGAATTCTTCCCATTCGTCTTCATTTGCCGTGTTTTTGAGTGTTGACCAGATAACGAGATTATATCCACAGCAGCTGGCGGTATTAATGTGAATTATAGTGAATTATTTCTGCTGGGTTAGTGCGAGGCAGGGAAAAGAAAACGGATCGACAGAGAAGGAGATGTTCCGCAAAGACGGAGAATATATATATATATCCCATGTCTTTTTGTCCGTCAGTCGAAATGTCACAAGCGGCAGGAGGCTCCGAGGTCCCTTTTGGGCGTTTTCTGATCTCGGCATGAAATATAAATGCTGGGTGAGTGATCGCTGTGTTGATGTAGCTGTTTGGCATCAAAGGTGCAACACCGTAAAAGAGCAAGCGGAAGGGCCTTGAGTGGGATGTACAGTATTTCTGCTTTTGTTCTCATCCTCGATTCATATTGCCTTTACAATCATGTTTTATAGTTGCAATATTCAGACCGTTTCCTGCAGTTGACCTTGAATTCCTCTTTGACTCATTCTATAGACCTATAAACAGCATGAAAATTCTCAGTAACGAATTCAAAATAATTCATTCAAATCATCGCTTTCCAATCTTCCTGAGGCAATTTTTTTCTTCAATTTTGTTTCCTTTTTTTTTCTTCATCGTCGTCTTCATCATCTCTGAATGTGGCACCCAGAAACCTGGAGGCTGTTTGAAGTGAATCTCCTGAAATAAAAGTTCAGTGCCAAACAAAACAACAGAAAAATGAATCCTTTAACTAGTTTCCATATACGTGATCATATTTATGAACCTAATGCACTGAGAAGCAGTACGCCTAAGGGTGGTAACTTCCTCGGTGAATAATAATCACTATGTACGATTGTGTAACCTCCTGAAACATTACATGAATATGATGTTTAATGAGATTTTATTGGCTGCCAGCTGCTGTGCTGAGAAACAAAATTATCCAATCATCATCATTACATTTTTCCTGTTTCTCTATGACAGCTGTTTGCCAGAAATTTAGACCCGGAGCCAACCAATAAAGTACCGGAGAAGAAAGTGATAAAAGGGTTTGATCTGGTGATGGACAGTTATAAATAATTTTCAATGAGATTGTCATGAAGCTGTTTTATCTTCTGCACTTATTTAGTGTTAATATGGCAAAGACTGGGTGATGGATCATGCCGTGAATAATGGGATTAGAGATTCTCTCCTAATGCTGTCTCCTCACACTCCGAGTGCATGAGCGATTACATGGGATTCAGGACATCGTCAGAAATGTATACTTTCAGGAAAATGTTTCAGTTCATCCTTAAGGATCAAGCCTGAGATGATATGAGGAAGAGCCTCATCTTCATCTGGGTGGCACTGAAGAGTGTGATTTATAAATCATTTCCCGTCTATAACTGTGTACTATATGATTAAAAAAGCAAACCAGGAAAAGTTATCAACTGATCACTGATGAGCAAATTTCCAATTTTTATTTGTCACATACACAGCCGTACACAGTATGACGTGGTGAAACTAGAATATAAAATATAAAAAATAATTTAAAACTAGAATATAAAATATAAGAAATAATTTTAATAAGAATGTAAAACTAGAATGTAATATAAATAATACAATTAAATAAAAATGTAAAGTTAGAATATAAAATATAAGAAATAATTTAAATAACAATGTAAAAATATAATATAAAAATATAAGAAATATATTAATAAAAATGTAAAAGTTGTATATAAAAATATATGTAATTTAAATAAAAATGTAAAAGTAGAATATGAAATATAATAAATAATTTAAATAAAAATGTAAGACTAGAATATAAAAATATAAGCTATAATTTAAGAATGTAAAGCTAGAATATAAAATATATGAAATGCACTAGAAGAAAAGAAGACTCTAAAATAAGAATATTAAGTATAAAAAGAATATAAAAATATAACACAAACTAATATAGACTATGATTATACAATAAATACAAATAAAAATAGAATAAAAATAAACTAGAATAGAATAAGAATGGTATAAGCAGAATAGTGATAGTATAATGTACAGTGAGATGGGTGGATGGATGTGAACAGAATATGGATATAAATTGAAATATTGACATGGTTAAGGTTAGTGTCATGTGCAATGGTGTGTCAGGTGGACCAATAGATATGAGTGTCTCTGTTGTATGTAATTATGACCATCTCGTTAAAAAATCGGTATAAATATTTACTATAAATATGAAAAATAAACAAAAACAAAGTGTTGCCACCATGTTGGAATCTCCTGATTGGATCAATCGCAGGCCAAATCTAGCTTCATGGTTTCTAAATGGTCCCATCCACAGTAATCACATATCTCCAGGCTGACCATGTGACCAACCTCACCAGCAGCTTGTCGTTTCCAACTGATGACCAGAAGTGATGAATCAGGCAGGTCCAGAGAGCAGAAGAGGTCAGGATCACTGTTCTCATCCTCAGAGCTCGACCATATTTCACTCTAGGATACCTGCGTTAGGTTGCTTCACACCCAGCGCTCAGATCAGGAAATGCTTTCTCATGGATCATCTTGAGCAATGTTTTTTTTTTTTTTTTCTTCTATCCATGCCTCCATTACAGTCTTCCACACTTACAGTCACTGAAACACACCACAGAGTGACTGTTGATCAGCAAAAGCCGTGATTTCGCTTACAACGTTTCCTTATTTCTTTCTGGGACGAGTTCCTCCACACCACCAGAGGTGAATATACTAATTTTACACATGCATAACATTATGACCACCTGCCTAATATTGTTGGTCCCCTTTTTGCTGCTAAAACAGCCCTGACCTGTCATGCGCTGTGTATTCTGAGAGCTTTCTATCAGAACCAGCATTAACTTCTTCAGCAATTTGAGCAGCAGTAGCTCGTCTGTTGGATCGGATCACACGGGCTCAGCCTTCGATCCCCACGTGCATCAATGAGCCTTGACCGCCCATGACCCTGTCGCCGGTTCACCACTGTTCCTTACTTCGACCACTTTTGATGGATACTGACCACTGCAGACCAGGAACACCCCACAAGAGCTGCAGTTTTGGAGATGTTCTGATCCAGTGGTCTAGCCATCACAATTTGGCCCTGCATCAAACTCGCACAAATCCTTATGCTTGCCCATTTTTCCTGCTTCTAATGCATCAACTTTGAGGACAAAATGTTCACTTGCTGCCTAATATATCCCACCCACTAACTGGTCATAATGTTATGCCTGATGGGTGTATATGATTTTACACAATAAAACAAGAACCATTAATTGACAAACATCTTTTAATATTCATGGATTTCCGCTAGTAATCATTGTTTGGTTATTTAAACCGATTACGCACAAGCATTAACAGATCACGCGAACCATTCATAAATCTCATTAAACAACAGTTTTTAAATCCGATTCACATTCCTCACGTCATTCAAGCAAAGAAAAAAAAAAGATCAGAATGTAATCTTAAACACACAGCGTGTAATTTTCCAGCTTGTTGGTTCATAATGATTAAACTGTTTTACATTTGATCGTTTGTCAAAACGTTACTAATTCATTCGGAAGCCACAGACAGGCAGCAGCGATGTGTGTGTTCACGGCGGGTGGCATGTTTTTCAAAGAAAAAAAAAAAGAAAGGCTCCTGGCTTAATAAATTGCTCGACGTAGATCGACAGCATCAACTGAAGCATTTGTTAATTATTTTCATGGTTCCTTGTTTACTTTAATCGTTGAAGCTCATTAATAAAAACCGATATGTTTTATTCATACCGATGCCACAGAGCGGTGCTGATTAATTATCTAGAACAGCAGCTCTGGCATTATTTCCGACCGCAACTTAAATGAATACGCTCGTTTCGAACGCGTTATTCTTCCTTTAACACGCCGATGTGTTTTGTGGCTGATGCTCGACAAACACCTCGGAGATTCCTCGCTCGTTTAAAGACGTGATTTTGCTGCATCGGTTTTTCCGCCGTGTCAAGATTGGCTAGTCCTCAAGCCTTGACCTTTAATTGCAAAAATAGCAAAAGGTCCAGCATTAATAAGCGCAGCCAATGCTGTTGTTTGATCATGATGGCTATCATTGAAGAGCCTTCGCCCAAACGCCTGGATTTAAAGCCCATCACGGCAAAACAGCAATGTTTTGATTCTGAAACCATCGATGTAGGCTCTGTGATTCATGTGTTTTGTTAAAAGCCCTCATTAGAAAAGCGCTATTCATTAGCTCATACATTCCCGGCATCAAAGAAGGGTTTGATCAGTGAGGGGATGAAATAAGAACGTTTCCTTTAAAAATAACAATTTGATGTCACTTTATTCGTTTATGGATAATGTGACCAGCATCAGGATTATTTAGTTAGTTAGTTAGTTATTTTCTTTACTCCACCAACGCTCTCATTAACCGAATAGATAGTGTTTTCGCTTGAAGCAGGACAGCAAACCGCTTAAGTTTGGACATTTTCAGGACAAAAAACATGGAGTGCACCAAACAGAACAAGTCCGTCACCTATCCTGAACCCAATTGAGCATTTCACTAGAGAGAATGGCCTTGAAAGAGGCAGGAGCTGAAATGGGCAATTACAGGACTGAGAGAGCGTGACCGGGGCTGCATGTGATGTCGTAAAGATCGTCGTAAACGGCTCACGTCATGTCGACCGACGTCATCCGGAGTCCTTCCAATGGTATTCCTGTGCCCATTGTATCCTCAGATACACAACTGGATCCTGATGGAACATATTGTCGTAGCTCAAACACCTCAAGGTTGCCGATTCCGAGATGCTTTCCTGCTCAGCGCGGCTGTAAACGTTGCTTCCTGTAGTCTTTCTGGCATCACAAACCAGTCCCCTTCTCTCACCTCTCTCTTTAATGACGCTCATTCACCATAACCCTTACTCCCTGGATGTTTACTTTTATTTTTCACATCATTCTGTTTAGAGACCCAGGAGATCAGCAGGATTGGAAATAAATCCACACATCTGGTTCCAACAACCATGTAATTGTGATCATTATTTATTTTATTTATTTTTGCATCGTGCTGCCGCATGATTGGCTGTTTGGATAACTCCATGTTTTAGCATGTGTACCTAATAAATTGGAAAAGTGTATTTTTTTTTTATTTATTTATATATATATATATATATATATATATATATATATATATATATATATATATATATATATATATATATATATTAATAATCCTGGTGGTATGCCTTGTCTTAAAGACTCAGTTGAGACTTGTACCATCAGCATGGGTAGAAGGGTCTCCATCAGAAGGGCAGGGGCATTTCTAGTATTTGAAAACATCAGGGGCTAATCAGGGAGAGGTTGTAAGCAAGAATAACCCATTTAGCAAGAGCATTTTTATGTAATAATAAACACAAATTAACACATAGTATGTAACTTTATACAATTTCATTCCATCTTTTTTTCTGACTCCTCCCATTATTTCAGAGTCTTGCTACTAAAAAAAGGAGTTCATTAAACTCATTACATTTTCTCTCTCACAGGTATACCATGTAATATTATCTATTTTACAGCTTGTGTCTGAAGCAATCATCTACATTATACTTGCACCTATTATTTTGCCACTACTGTATGTATTATTCTTTGTTTCTTCAGCCTCTCTTCTCTTATTGTTCTCTCATCTCTCACCTGTCTTACTGCTTGTATCTTGTCTACTCTTGGTGACTTTTCTATCTTATTTCTTTGAGGGTGGAATCATCAGAGATTATCTCTGAGACTTACCATACTAGTATTTATATACTTTATATATCAATTCCTTTATCTATTGACAGAACAGCTGAATGATGGTGTCTGTTCTGGTCCATTGTTCACCTAAGTCATGTCTGTATTTTAACTTAAATACTGCATTAGTGGAATAATAGAAAATCTTGATGTTCAGACTGTAATGTCTTACTGCTTTAACACTTTATATTTTATTTAGATCTATCTTTAGGCTTATTTCATTTAAGGCTTTTGTACGTCTTAGATATGGAATAATATTCTAAAGGGTCCTTATGTCAGGGGTTTTCAGAATCAGAGACAGTGGGCCTCCTTTTTGACACAACATACATTTGTTAGCTGACTTTTATCAACTGTGTTAACATTAAATATTAGAAGTTAGACTATTATCTGAGTAATAAGATTGTTGTGTTTTCTGACCGTTTTTTTTTTTTATTGCTGTCGTGCTCAAAGGCTGGTGCACTACCTTCTCTAGAACTTTCTAAGATTTAGGTTTTTTGCCGTCTAGGAGATGTACATCATTTCCAGTCTAATCACGGCACCTTCCGTAAATGTACGTTTGCTGGCAGAGAAATGGAACAACTTCTCTTTCAGGAATAGCTCCCATGTTTAAGAATAGACACAATACCCAGAAAGCGTGAGCTAAAATGTATGGAGATCCTCGAGTGCTCAAGGTTTAAACTCTGAAATCTTCCTGAACGAGGTTTTCGGCTGAAAGACATTTCTAAGACTTTTTTTCCGTTTTCATTCTTCGAGAGCTTAGCAACATATCATTCATATCATCAACGCAGCGCCTTCACTTCGCAAAGTGGTGTTTTTTTCTCCCTCCTTTCTCTATGGACACTTCTCAAAAAGGTGAACTTAAGCAAACTCGGTGAACTTCAGCGTTAACTTCGCTATTGTACGCTCGCCTTTCTTTCTATTTCTATTCCGTTCACTCCTCCACAATCAAGTAGCGAAATGTCAACGAAAATTACATTCCAAATTATTGGTTGTTAGAAGGTGGGCAAACAAAACCTGATTCAGATCTGGCTTCAAATGAAAAGTCAAGGATGCACAGGGAAGACTTTCAATTGTGACTAGGACAGAAAGAGAACCTTGAGGGTGAGCGAGCGAGCGAGAGAGATGTAATCATGATCAGGTGTAAAAGCTGAAAGAAGACAGAGCCTCTCTGTATCGATCGTAACATCCGTCAAACAAAATGCTGTCGCCTGGGCTTTGTCTCAATATACCAGAGTCCTCTAATAAGTTTAGAGGACTTCGTCCGACACCACCGATATTTGGGGATATTTCACTTATAAGCAGATAGAAACCTCCCATGATCTTAGAAGTCTTAGAAGTTAGAAGTTCTCTTCCAGAACAAAACTCTACAAATAATTTCCTCAGCCCCTTGTCATCCAAGATGTTCATGTCTTTCTTTCTTCAGTCAATGTTTTTTGAGGGAAAACATTTCAGGATTTTTCTCCATATAGTGGACTTCAATGGTGGACGTGAGTTTGACCTTCCAAAATACAGTTTAAATGCAGCTCCAAAGATCTCTAAACCATCCCAGTCCAGGAAGAAGGCTCTTATCTAGACAAACCATCGCTCAGTTTCTTAGAAAAATAAAAAAATTTAACCACAAAAGCTTGCCTAGTACTAGCTCTGGGATGCACGTCCATGACGCTACATAATCACATCAGAAGGTCACGCGTGATGTAGGTGGAGCTACAGACCCAGTGTTTACTAGTGTGGAGAAGAAGGAGCGCTCTGAAGTTGTTGCGTGTGGAAGTTATACGTCTTTGTGTCCGTTTTTTTTGTTTAAAATGGTCCTTTCGTGTGTGTGTGTGTGTACCAGGGATGTGGAAATTGTTTTTAAACCTAAAGTATTATGTCCGCTTGGAAATAACATGACTGCTCACAAAATTTCCTTGCTCAAAAATCCTGAGCTATTGAAGCTGTGGTTGTTCACTCTGCACCTGGATATCAACACACCCATACATTATCCTTCTGCCTTTTTGTTAGTAAAGAGTGTTTGAATTATTTGCACTTCCTTGGTCTTTGCACGTTCGCTTTGTAAACACCGGGTCTGTAGCTCCGCCCACATCACGCATGACCTTTTGACGTGATTATGCAGTACGTACCGCCGCGGACATGCATCCCAGAGCTAGTGCTAGACGAGCTTTTGTGGTTAAAATTTTTATTTCTCTAAGAAACTGAGTGATGGTTTGTCTAGATAAGAGCCTTCTTCCTGGACTGGGATGGTTTAGAGATCTTTGAAGCTGCATTTAAACTGTATTTTGGAAGGTCAAACTCACGTCCACCATTGAAGTCCACTATATGGAGAAGAATCCTGAAATGTTTTCCTCATTTCTTTACGACTGAAGAAAGAAAGACATGAACATCTCGGATGACAAGGGGGTGAGGAAATTATTTGTAGAGTTTTGTTCTGGAAGTGAACTTCTCCTTTAATGGAACCTGATGGAGTTCAGTATTTGAATCTGGTATTTAGTGAACGATCAAAGCTTAAAATAATCCCATAAAAATAATAACGCTCTCTCTTTAGCCACCCTCAGCTTAATTTATGTACATCCTCGAGTCTGACAGTAATTAATGATCACTTCTTCTGTTCGGAGCGGTCCAGCCTGCTTTACTTTTCAGACCAGGTATCAAGAACAACCTTGGAGCATTGACGAATAGCAATGTAAACAGCACTGTAATTAAAATGTAAATGGAACGAATGATTTATTTTATACGACGCCATTGTTTTTGTCGTTCACCGAAAGAGAAAGAGCGCAAAACCCATTGTTCCACCGCGTACGAAGGGATCCAGTTGATCTATCGATCCCGCTTAGCTTTTTTTATTTTGGTTTTTTTTTTAGCTTAATTTACTTCCTGGGGCGAAGGTAATTCACGTCAGGTTGAAATTCTTGGTGTAAATTATTTGAAAATCAAGCAGGCTGGTAATAAAACTTTCCCCCCAAAAAATATGGTGAAAAGCCTATTGACAGCCGCTGACAGTTTAATCTCCCGTTTAAGGATTTCTGGCTCAGCAGGTTCACGAGGTTCAATGTCGAGAAGGCCGGCGCTGAATTGATACCAGGAAGGGCATTTCAGATTCTGATGCACGTTGTCCTTAAGTCATAACGATACTTTTGACGCGGACACGTCAGCGAAAAACACGCCGCATGAATATACAGCAGCGTCCTCTTTATAATGGAGGGTTTGCTGACCTTTTTTTAAAGTACTTCAGGAGACGGTGACTAACAGAATGTAAGTTGCGGATCACTAAAGGATTGGGAATATTAATGTTTTAAAGGTTTTTTTTTTTTTTTTTTTGTTCCATCTTCACGCTTTACGAAATCCATTAGAAAGAAAAAGAGCGCTGTGAGTTGTAGTGATCAAGTATTTGAATATGGGTTATATATTGGAACGGGTTCAATCCTGATGATTTTATTTTTTTTAAATATCAAGTCAAGCTTTTATTGTCATTTCAACCATATAAAGCTGACCAGGTACATAGTCAAATCTTCAGGGACCTGATCTTTCTTCAGGACCGCGGTGCTATATACTGTAACACAACACTGAGCTAAGTTGTCCTAGACACACAAAATGCAAGGCAAAAGGACAATACCGAACAAAACAGTACAGGACAGGTCCACTGTTCCTTCCTTGAACCACTTTTGATAAATAGTGACCACTGCAGACCGGGAACACCTCACAAGAGCTGCAGTTTTGGAGATGCTCTGATCCAGTGGTCTAGCCATCACAATCTGGACCTTGACAAACTCGCTCAAATCCTTACGCTTGTCCATTTTTCCTGCTTCTAACATCAACTTTGAGGACAAAATGTTCCCTTGCTGCCTAATATATCCCACCCACTAACAGGTGCCATGATGAGGAGATCATCAGTCTTATTCACTTCACCTGTCATAATATTATGGCTGATCTTCGTAATGTTCCAGTGAGTCTTCAGTAGTCAGTCAGCGTCAAGTACAGTACACTGTGGTTTTAGCATTTGGTATTTACAAAAGAAAATAAATTTAAAAAATCCACATGCCAGGACAAACAGGTCCTAAGAGTCTAAGAAGAACACCATTAACCCTCTCTGAGAGGAATCACTGAAAGCCGGATTCGGTTTAATGCTGGATTAAGTGGTAGGTCTTCAGTCTTCATTTAAAGGCAGCTTGTGACTCAGCTGTTCAGACAGTCTGATGCACGTCTTCATCCTTTCTCGAGGGAGCGGGGGTCAAATCAAGACTCTCAAGGAACAAGCTTGATAAGTGCGGGTCCAGTGTTGGCTTTTTAAGCTAAGCAGCAGTGTGCTGCAGCGGTGTCCGATGCGGAGGTATTTAAAGAAACAAGGCACACAAGCCGGCGCAGAGGCCTGAGTGGACGCAGGGGAAAAGCTGCCAGGAGCGTGGTGCTGTAGATCAATCTCCAGATGACGAGAGACTGAACAAGCACCGGAATTTGCCCTTGCAGAGAGAAAGAAACGCCTGACGACTCCTGATAGAACCGAGGAAGCTACCCGAACTGGAGAACTACATCTAGAAAAGATTACAGATCAAGCATGAAAAGCAGCTCAGTGTAGAGTAAAGTTTATAGTCAGGTGATTAAAAGAGTCATGCATGGAAGGTCTTAAGGAGAAAGTTGAATTCAGCTAGCAGAGGCGGGTGAATCAGTCAGAGAAACAAGTTCATGACATACAGCAGCACATATATCAAGAATCGCCAGAAAAAATCAGAAGAGACGATGCTGATGATTTACTGGAACACTGATATTTCTAACAGTTTGTAAGGATTTATAACAGATGGCTTGCTTAGGTGGGTGCTTTCAACTCCCATGACATCACCGTTAAGCCCCACCCCTTTATACTGAACTCCAAAGACGCCCTTGCGTATTTGAATAATATGTTGATTTGACTGATAATGTGAAATAAAATCATATCAGTGTATATTTGGCTTAGACAATTAAATAATTAATTGATTAATCAATCAATCAATCATGTTAGTTAGCTTCTGTTTTATTAGGGATGGCAAGATATTTTGGCACAAAATGTGCTTTTTCTTATCATTAGAACATTTTGGTAGTGGTTCTTGTTGTCGATTTGACTCTCAAACAGACTGTAAATGTCATCCTTTTGAGGATTTGTAAAGGGATTAAACTGAAATCCGTGATCTGGCATAGGTTTTGCGATTGCCAATGCCAACAAGCAGTTCCTGACTGTGTGCAGCTGATATCATCCTATACTCTTCTTCAACCAGAAATTGTGGAAATGCTTTTTATTTTATTTTATTTTTGTATTATTTTATTTTATTCTTTATTTTATTATTTTTATTTTATTTTATTATTTTTATTATTTTATTTTATTCAGCTATTGGTTCTGGATGAAGAAAATCCAAATTTTCTAATGGTAATTTAAAAAAAAATAAAATAACGAACCAATAGAGCAATAACTATGCACTTAACTTTATCCATAATTTATTTTCTGCTCTTTATTATTTATTAGTGTCCACACAGGTTTATATACATTAACCAAACCTGTGCTTCAGAGCTGCATTAATGGCCTTATTAATATAGTTTTGCATTTTAAGCCTCATTCAATTGCTTGAAATCCAAGTAATAAATCAGGCTTTATACTGATTTATGAGAATTAGACTGCTTTGGCTGTCTTGTTTTGTTTGTTTTTTTTTGTTTGTTTGTTTTTTTTAATGACAAAAACAAAAAGGATCTAATTAAAATTATTTGATTTAAATGATGCAGATCTTGTTATTAATCTAATTTAGTATTAATTCACTATTATCTAAAACCAGCCACAGTTTCTGCTCAGAAAACATCCTGTGCCTCTTCTGATAAGCAGTTGTCTTTCCCTAATCTAAGTCTGTATTGTTAGATTAGACAAAATCGCTCCTGTACACCGATCAGGCATAACATTATGACCACCTGCCGAATATTTTGTCGCCCTTTTGCTGCCAAAACAGCCCTGACCCTTCATGCACTGTGTATTCTGACACCTTTCTATCAGAACCAGCCTTCGCTCCCCACGTGCATCAATGAGCCTTGGCCGCCCATGACCCTGTCACCGGTTCACCACTGTTCCTTCCTTGGACCACGTTTGACAGATACTGACCACTGCAGACCGGGAACACCGGTCTCATGATGAAGAGATCATCAGTGTTATTCACTTCACCTGTCAGTGTTCATAATGTTATGCCTGATCGGTGTACTGTATATCGTTATTTCAAGACGTAATGGCGAAAGAAGTTACAAATAAGAACAAGTAACCAAGTAAAAATTCTGAGATATGTAGGAATAAAGAAGGTAAAATAAATGTCTGAAGTCAGAATAATGTGCTAGTAAGTCACAGTGGCTAGTAAGCTGACAATAATGAGTTACTGTGCTAAGATTATATCATGAAATTATGACATACTAAGTCAAACTAATGACAGCACTTAAACTTTTCACACCTTCAGGGCTTTAGTGCATATATATTCACGTTTTTTCTTTCTTTCCCAGACTGCATGTGCAGACCTCCAGAAAGATTGTGCCGTCTTTCATATTTTATCACACGACCGATAGACACGGACGTATCTTCTTCTTTCGGCTTTTTCCCTTCAGGGGTTGCCACAGCAAATCACCTATCCCTACCTTCTGCATCCTCACCACTTGCACCCACTATCTTCATATCCTCATTTATTCCATCCAAAATACAGACGTATAAAATCTACATGAAATTCAATGCATTTTTTCACAGCGTGCTGCTGCACGATCTTTACTCATGGTAATAATAATTTTTAAAAAATAATAAAAAAATGATGGAAGTATATCCAGGGGCAGAAACACAAAACGTGGCATAATTACGGTTATTTGCATATCAGCAGAATTCCAGCAGGGTCAAGGCGAATGACCCCGGAGCTAACAATGCCCATTAACTCCGAAATAAAAGTTCACAAAGCTCGACTTGAGCTACAGTGAGCAAACCCACGGTACATGAACGAGCAAGATCAAAGAAAAGCGAAGGTCATGAGATTTGTCCAACCCACATATCTAAACGTACTTCCAGAGCTTGACATTTGATGTCCTTTAAAAAAAATCCTCATAGGAGGATATTTGCTTCCTGCTTGATTCTTGTTTTGAAAGATCAATATACAAAACCTGTATGCAAATACTGCCCCTAGTGGTCAGTAACACACAATAGATTTTTATGGACATGGTAGGTGGTTATGTTAAAGAATCAGTTCATGTTTGCTAAAAAGACTTGTGTGTGCTATTGACCACCAGGGGCAGTATTTGCAAACAAGTTTTGTATTTTTGCTCAACACACAGGAATTAAATCAGGTCACAACACTCACCAACTCACCTAACACACATCCACACTGAGATTACATCAAAATAGCAAAAGTATATGGACACCTCCCACACCAAGTATGATAACACTTCCCACTCCTGGTACAATATCCTCTGCTCTTCAGTGAAGGTTTTCCGCTAGACGTTGGAGCATAGCTTGTGTTCATTCAGCTACATGAACATTAGTGAGGCTGACAGGTGAGGAAGTCTGGGGAGCATTTGCACGTTCAGTGGGGTTGAAGGTCAGGGCTCTGTGCTATCTGTACTATGGAAAGATCTTTCCAAATTGTGGTCAGGTTTCTGTATAGTGTGTTGTAGTTAAATAAAGAAAGAAAGAAAGAAAGAAAGAAATCTCTCGTTAAATTCTGGTCTGGAAAGCGCTTTCTACCCTCTTCCACATACATGGGCTCACAGATTGCTTGGTATCGCTAAGATTGACAGGCGAGAGAGATCATCACATCCCTGCCATCCAGAGATTACCACCGGTATTGACAAAAATCTCCAGTGAAAGATATTTGAATTCAACACACTTCAATAAGCTCATCTTAGCCTAGAGCGCCATTTGTTTCTTACACCTCGAGTCACAAGACTAACGTACCTGTGCTAGGTGTGACTGGTTTGTGTAAGAGCTGTGATTAGGATAGATGGATAGATGGATAGAGAGATGGATACTTTATTCATCTCTATGGAAAATTAACTTCCAGTAGTATCCACTAGCATAGGTAATAAATGAAAAATAAAATAGAAATATAACAAAAAATACTAGAATTTAAGAGGACAAAATCTAACAAAAAATATAACAAAAAAAAAATTAAATTTGGGGAATTAAAGGGGAAACACGTGGTAGAGTAAAGCAGTGCAGATGATTAGAGATGTTTCATCCAACTCTTTTCTAATAATAATAGTTTTTACGCCTCATGTAATATCAGTGCTTGATAATGAATGCAGCTCTTGTTTATGGACTTGTGTGCTCCGTATCAAAGGATCGTCATACCTTTGAAATTTTTCCTGACAGATTTATAAACCTGGTCGTCGAGCCATGACCGAAATCTCATCTAAATGCAAGTGTGTGAGATTTTCATGAACTCTTTGTTTCTCTATTCATCTCTGTCTATAAGTCAGGAATTTAAAACTCTCATGTCCACGTCTCGAGGGGTGACCCGTGGCTCAGGACAGAGTGAGAGTATCACGTCTCGAGGGGTGACCCGTGGCTCAGGACAGCGTGAGAGTATCACGTCTCGAGGGGTGACTTGTGGCTCAGGACAGCGTGAGAGTATCACGTCTCGAGGGGTGACTTGTGGCTCAGGACAGAGTGAGAGCATCACGTCTTGAGGGGTGACCCGTGGCTCAGGACGGAGTGAGAGCATCACGTCTCGAGGGGTGACCCGTGGCTCAGGACGGAGGGAGAGCATCACGTCTCGAGGGGTGACCCGTGGCTCAGGACGGAGGGAGAGCATCACGTCTCGAGGGGTGACCCGTGGCTCAGGACGGAGGGAGAGCATCACGTCTCGAGGGGTGACCCGTGGCTCAGGACGGAGGGAGAGCATCACGTCTCGAGGGGTGACCCGTGGCTCAGGACGGAGGGAGAGCATCACGTCTCGAGGGGTGACCCGTGGCTCAGGACGGAGGGAGAGCATCACGTCTCGAGGGGTGACCCGTGGCTCAGGACGGAGTGAGAGCATCACGTCTCGAGGGGTGACCCGTGGCTCAGGACGGAGTGAGAGCATCACGTCTCGAGGGGTGACCCGTGGCTCAGGACGGAGTGAGAGCATCACGTCTCGAGGGGTGACCCGTGGCTCAGGACGGAGTGAGAGCATCACGTCTCGAGGGGTGACCTGTGGCTCAGGACGGAGTGAGAGCATCACGTCTCGAGGGGTGACCCGTGGCTCAGGACGGAGTGAGAGCATCACGTCTCGAGGGGTGACCCGTGGCTCAGGACGGAGTGAGAGCATCACGTCTCGAGGGGTGACCCATGGCTCAGGATGGAGTGAGAGCATCATGGACAGCACATCCTTGTCACAGTACAGTGAATGGTCATTCAGAGTTCTTCTGACTGATCAGCGTTATCCTGTGAGGTATAATTCCTCTCCTGGTGGGGTGTGGTTTCTTTCTGGATGACTCCGCTCCTCTTGTACACAGGACTCAGTGATGAGGGAGCTACTGAGACTTCACACTCCCTATATTTTTAACTCAAACACCGATGGGAGATTTTTTGGACACCAGTTTTGGTTCTAAGCAATAGATCATTACGTGATGTTCTAGTGTAATGCTGACTCACCATAAAGTTGATTATCGTGCTAGAACAAAACGTCCTGAAATGTTTTTTTGTTTTTTTAAGAGCGTTTCTTTCTTTTTGTTTATTTATATCTATCACAAGTTCTTTCTCTTTACTCAGCATGATGAAGCCAAACACATCTTTTTCAATTTCGCTCATGCAGAGATACAGTATAACACAGAGGAGAGAGAATCTGCCATCTTTCATATACCTAAGCTTAAGATGCTCATGATTGGCTGGTGATTAGAGATAGAGAGAACAGGAGAGAGAGAGAGAGAGATGCTGTTCCATTTTTGCTCTTTTGGCTCTGACACTGTTGTGTATACCCCAATCAGCTATAACATTATGACCATCTGCCTAATATTGTGTCGGTCCCCCTTTTGCTGCCAAAACAGCCCTGACCTGTCGAGGCATGGACTCCACTAGATCCCTGATGGTGCGCTGTGGTATCTGGCACCAAGATGTTAGCAGCAGATCCTTTAAGTCCTGTAAGTTGATGTGTTAGAAGTAGGAAAAATGGGCAAGTGTGTAAGGATTTGAGTGAGTTTGACGAAGGGCCACATTGTGATGGCTAGACCACTGGATCAGAGCATCTCCAAAACTGCAGCTCTTGTGGGGTGTCTGCAGTGGTCAGTAAAAGTATCCTTTAAGTCCTGTAAGTGATCTGGTGCTAACATCTTGGTGCCAGATACCACAGCACACCTTCAGGGATCTAGTGCCTCCATGGGTCAGGGCTGTTTTGGCATCGAAAGGGGGGACTAACACAATATTAGGCGGGTGGTCATAACGTTATGCCTGATCGGTGTATATATGTTCTTGAATATGAAGTAAATTACAGAAACATTTCCTGAAATATTTCATAAAGACTCAAAAATCATTAAAAAAAAAAAAAAAAAAATCTGCTTTGCTGTCCACTTTTATTAAACCGATACTTGAACCAGGACAGACTTTAGGCTTTGCTACAACACAAGTCTGGTATCATACAAGCAATCTCCAAACATTTGCACCATGTTCCCATGTTGGCTAAAGTTCAGATTTGAAGGAAATACAACTCCAATACCATTTCCTTTGACAGATATAGTCTAATTGTCAGAGTCTCGTCCTGTTTCCTTTTATGCGGCAGCCAGTTCTGTCATTTTTTATCAAGGATAATAAAATGTATGGGGGGGGGGTATTACTATGAAACTACAGGAGGTAAGAAATGAGGATAGACAGAAGTAATGGGGCGAATCTCGGGGAGGATGTCACTTATAGTGAAATTTGATTTTCCGTGTGTGTGTGCTGTTTGATATGACACGTCTTAAAATCCTGCCTTCATTTTAGTCCTTGGGTTTTAGGAAATTGAACTGAATAATGGGCTACAGAGAGACAGGCATATGTTCCCATCGTCTCCATGGTTACCTGTCGATATACATGTGCATTATTTACAATTAATTTATCGAGAGAAACTTGGCCTTTTTTTTGTTGTTTTTTTTTTTAGTCTCTGTATAACTTCATAACCTCATGCTTCAGGGCTTGATGTACTTTAAGATCACCTGATCATTTTCGATACAGAGAGGCAGAATAATGAACAGCAAACCAACTGATAGCTGAACAGGAATAAAAAAGGATTTTTGTATATAGACTATATTGCCAAAAGTTTTGGGACACCCCTCCAAATCATTGAATTCAGGGGTTGGACTCGGCCCCTTAGTTCCAGTGAAAGGAACTCTTAATGCTTCAGCAAACCAAGAATTTTTAGACAATTTCATGCTCCCAACTTTGTGGGAACAGTTTAGGGATGACTCCTTCCTGTTCCAACATGACTGCACACCAGTGCACAAAGCAAGGTCCATAAAGACATGGATGAGTGAGTTTGGTGTGGAGGAACTTCACAGAGTCCTGACCTCAACCTGATAGAACACCTTTAGGATGAATTAGAGCGGAGACTATCAGCCAGACCTTCTCGTCCAACATCAGTGCCTGACCTCACAAATGCACTTCTAGTGGAATGGTCAAAAATTCCCATAAACACACTCCTAACCCTTGTGTAAAGCCTTCCCAGAAGCGTTGAAGCTGTTATAGCTGCAAAGGGACTCCATATTAAATTCGTGTGCATGTAAAGGCAGAGGTCCCAAAAGTTTTGGAAATATAAATGCTGATTGATTACAAGGTGTCAAGTAATCTGGGAATCTGTTTGAACTGGTGAAAGTGTTTGTAATGAGGGAGAGAAGAAGTGTTGTTGAGAGACAATGGAGGGAGTTATAGTTGGAGAAAAAGAGAGAGAAGTGAAGGGTGAGAGAAGAGTGTGTGTGTGTGTGAGAGAGAGACAGGAAATCACAAGAGAAGGTGAGAATCAGGAGAGAGAGTGTGTGTATATGTGTGTGTGTGAGGAGGATGACATGTAGAAGCCTGAACACAATGACATTCAGTAGAAAATCTAATTTCTCTATGTCTCCGTCTATCTAAAAGGATGTCCAGGCGCAGGCCTTTGTGTCAGTATAGCTTAGATTTGTTCTCTTAACAGCTGGGTGAATTGTGAATCACGATTTTCTCACTTCTGCCTCTTAAGCTTTAATCACTGTAAGTATTGTATGTAGCGGTAGGAATATACACTCACCAGCCACTTTAGGATCCCTCTGCCTCGTTCGCGTAATTATCCAATCATCCAGTCACGTGGTAGCAGCACAATGCATAAAAACAATACAGATACAGAGCAAGAGCTTCACTGCATTATAACAGGGAAAAGAATTGTCTCTGTGGTCTCACTGACTTCGACTAGTTGTTGTGGTGCCAGATGGGCCGGGTATCACAAAAACTGGCCATTACAGACAACAGTGCTGTGAGGCTGGGAATAATTTTTATAAGAGGACAGCCAGGTTAATTTTAAAACTCAAACAGCCACTCTTTACCAACACGGTGAGCAGAAAAGCATCGCAGATGTTCTGGGAGGCTGGCTAGCATCTTCAGCAAGAGACTGCAGATTTTCTTCTTTGCTCGGTTTACTTCATATTCCTCCTACTGGAAATATTGTCTAGCATCTGGTCAAGGTAATGAATGTACTTAATGAAAACACCTCCTGCAGTTAGCCGGAAAACATGCTCTACATCCAGACTACAGCCTGCAGCAGGAGTACCATATACCTTAGCATCAGGATCCTTGTCCTCTGTGGGCAGTAGAGGCTCAAGCAGTTAAGGTTCTGGGTTCAAACACATCCATTGAAAAGTCCATCTAGACTCACCTAGCAGTCCATCTTCATTATACCAGGATATCATCTCTCACGTTATAGCAGAGGCAAGCATCATGTTGTTCTTGACAAGCATGCTGCCTTTAATTAAATTAAGGTGGGCTCTGTTAGAAAGGATGTACTAGGTTTGAATTGTTTCTTGCTTTTCATGGTCAGGGCAGTAATAACTGGTCTTCAAGCAAGCCACAAGATCTTCATCCATCATAGTAGATCTGTACTTCAATAACGGTTTGTGGACAGCTGATCATTTACATCCAGAGAGAGAGAAAGAGGGATGGATGGATGAATGGAAGGAAGGAAGGATTGATGAAAAGAAAGATGGACAGCCAGATAGATACAGAGAGAGAGAGACGGATGGATGGACAGATAGATGGATTGAGAGAGAGGGACGGCTGGCTGGATAGATAGATGGATGGACGGACAGATAGAGAGAGAGAGAGAGAGAGTTAGTTAGATACATGAATTGATGGATGGATGGATGGATGGAGGGAGATAGATAGATAGATGTAATTATAATTGTGCTAAAAATGTGTGCATTATGTACAATGTATGTACAACAGTAACAGATAATATACAGTGAATATACAGATAGTATATAGTATGTATAAATATATATAAATGTATAAAGATAGATAGATAGATAGATAGATAGATATAGATAGATAGATAGATAGATAGATAGATAGATAGATAGATAAAAAAAACTAGGTGTAATCTATGAAATGGACAATATGTACATTAATTATATTACACAGAGAAAATATTATATTATAACAATGTATAACAGTGAAAAATATTATATTAACAGAATGTACAGGGTGGAGCAGAACTGTGAAGTGGTAAGTGTAGTTAACATGAGTGACCTAGTGGTGTAGTGTTCAGTAGATTTATGGTTGAAGGAAAAAAACTGGCCCTAAACCTGCTGGTTCTGGTACAGATGGACCGGTATCTCCTCCTGGATGGAAGGAGGTTGATCAGTTTATGACTCGGGTGGGAGGAGTCTTTGATTATTTTGTGTGCTCTGCACAGACATCTACTGTGGTGAAGAGACTCAATGGCAGGTAGTTGGGTGCCAATGATGCGTTGGGCGGTTTTCACCACCCTTTGCAGTGATTTCCTTTCACACACTGTGATGGAGCTCGTCAAGATGCTCTCAATGATGCAGCGGTAAAAGTTGGTCAGGATCTTGGGGGGTAAGTGAACTTTCTTCAGTCTCCTTAGGAAGTAAAGACACTGTTGTGCCTTCCAAACCAGAGCTGAGGTGTTCAGATGCCAGGACAGATCCTCAGAGATGTGGACACCCAGGAACTTGAAGCTGGAGACACACACTATTTCAGACCCACTGATGTAAATAGGGGAGTGTCTGCTGCTGTTAGATTTCCAGAAGTCCACGATGAGCTCTTTGGTCTTTGTGGCGTTGAGGGTGAGGTTGTTCATGGAACACCATGCTGACAGTCTTTGGATCTCCTCCCTGTAGGCCGATTCATCGTTGTTGCTGATGCGGCCAACAACTGTGGTATCATCTGCATATTTGATGAAGATGCTGGAGTTATGTTGCGGAACACAGTCATGGGTAAACAGGGAGTAGAGCAGTGGGCTCAGCACACAGCCTTGTGGGACACCGGTGTTCAGGATGAGGGTTGAAGATAAGTGATTAACCCAACCTTACAGACTGAGGTCAGTTTGTTAAAAAGTCCATAATCCAGCTGCATAAGGATGTGCAGATACCCAGGTCACTGAGCTTAGTGATCAGTTTACTAGGAACAACTGTATTAAAAGCAGAGCTGAAGTCAATGAACAACATCCGAATGTATGTATTGTTTTTGTCCAAGTGGGAGAGAGCAAGATGAAGTGCAGTGGAAATAGCATCCTCTGTTGACCTATTTGGGCGATAGGCAAACTGGTGTGGGTCCAGTGTAGGTGGGAGACGTGCTATGAGGTGACTTAGAACCAGCTTCTCAAAGCACTTCATAACAATGGGAGTGAGTGCAACAGGGCGGAAATCATTCAGACACTTCGCAGAAGAATGCTTGGGCACTGGTATGATGGTTGTAGTCTTCAGACATGTTGGAACAGTGGTCTGGGCCAGTGACAGGTTGAAAATGTCAGCGAAGACTTGCACCAGTTGGTCAGCACAACTCCTGAGCACACGTCCAGGTATGCCATCAGGGCCAGATAGATAGATGGACAGAAGGATGGAGAGAGTTAGT